>NC_137878.1:35722702-35743274 GCF_963924005.1 Protomyctophum bolini | reverse complement strand
TTTCTTATTTAAACTGTATATTCATCATTCATAGTAGGCGAGCATTCTGCGAAAACAGGCCAACATTCAGTGAAAATGGCACATCTACAAGTTTACAACTTTGAGATTGTAGATACTGTTGCTATATTCGGTGAGTAGATTTGGTGTAGAGTGAAGAAATAAAGGGGCCCGAGGAGGATGGACTCCTGAGGGACATCGTTCAACATGCAAGGCATACTGTATAGGATTCATGTGTGCTAACATTGTGAGTGAACACACCAGATTCATCTACTTCCCCACCATGTTGATCCTACTCGCCGGTTGACCCGTTGTTGCGTGTGTGTGTGTGTGTGTGTCGAAGGGTGGACCAGATCATTGGACGAGGAGCCGTCCAAACGGACAAGAAGTTACGCTCCGAGAAGGGAGAGAAGACGCCTCCAGAGCTGGAAGCACTGGATGAGCTCAGCATGATGGGACGTGTGGTCAAGGTGGAGAAACAGGTACGGAATGGGCTTAGTTTGTAAAAGACTGCACGCAGGGCCCTTGGTGGTTCAATTGTCATACTATTGATGTGCATTTCAGTCCATTGCCACCATGGTCTGTCTATACTGTACCATGACAGCTGAACTGGAGACGGACATCTGATGCATGCATTGAAGTCAATGTCTATTTGTCTATTTGATTCATCATTCATCATCACCTATATTTATACTCGGAAATACAGTTGAGGGCAAGCCCTCATTTTCAAGGTAGCCGAGGTTACAATACACAAAATACAGTAAAAAAACAATGTACATCAAACAACATTATAAATCAGGATAAATTAAAAAGGAACTTTATGCAGAACAACCATCAGTAAAATAGATCAATTGAAGCAGGAGAAATCACGGTGAAAAATGTTCTGGAGCATTCCTTTGAACTGACCGAAGGATGGCAGGGAGCTCAGTTTTAAAGATTTTCGGAGTTCATTCCACGAAGCTGGGCCATTGACAGAAAAAGCTGTCTTGCCCAACTCTGTCTGGGCCTGAGGAACCTTGAGCCTTAAGAAATCACTAGAGCGGGTCTGATACGTGCTATTGTTCAGTTCCATCATGGAGCAAATATAGTCAGGGAGCATCCCAGCAATGGCTTTATATAAATGTGTGTGTGTGTGTGTGTGTGTGTGTGTGTGTGTGTGTGTGTGTGTGTGCTAAATAGCTGAAACCATGTCCCACATCTTAAATGGTTGCCATGTTTACAGGGGCCTTTACATATGTAGGCATGACAGAATAGTGGATTTGATATCGAAAGACATCTCTTCCATTTTCAGGTCCTCCATTATGCTTTATAAGCATTCTACTGTGAAGCCGAGGATGTTTAACCTGTGTAATGATGATTCTGTGTTCTCTAACATTTCAGCTAACACCCCTGATGTCATTGTTGTAAATGAAAACCATAGAGAGGTGTTCATTCTCGAGGTCGGCTGTACCTTTGACTATAGCCTGGAAGAAGCCTTTCTAACCAAAGTGCTGAAGTATCAGCAGCTAATGCAGACCATCTCACAGCTAGGCTACAGATGTAAACTTTTAGTTTTTATCTTTGGCAGCCTAGGGCATGTGCATAGGTTGGTTGTGAGGGGCTTACAAATGGCCGGCCTTTCCAAAAGGAGAGCCAAGCAGTTAGCGAGGTATTGCTCAGTTTCAGCCATTATAGGAAGCCGCTCAATTTGGAGGAGGCGTTGTTTCCTTTATCCATGATTTATGTCTGCTGCCCTGTGTCCGACATGTCAGCTGTACTGTATGTAACGATGCTTTGCCGTCCATGCACGTTGTAACTGGCTGCTCTCCCACTGTCAAACTGCACTGGCAGTGTTTATGTCCTTTGTACAGTAACAAGGTATTCCTGTACTTCTCATTATGTGGACATAAATAAACATTTCAAGTGTGTGTGTGTGTGTGTGTGTGTGTGTGTGTGTGTGTGTGTGTGTGTGTGTGTGTGTGTGTGTGTGTGTGTGTGTGTGTGTGTGTCCAGGTGCAGTCCATAGAAAACAAGCTGGACCTGCTACTTAACTTCTACACACATTGCCTGAAGAAAGGCTCGTCGTCTCACTTCACGCTGTCCTCTCTGCTGGAGCCGGACCTGACGTCAGACTACCAGAGCCCCACGGACCACCAGGGGTCGCTGTTTCCCTCCGCCAACACGCTCAACATCTCCCTGTCCGAGAGCGGCACCCTGGAATGACGGCAGCGGCGCGAGAGCCGGGACTCTCTTGTGAAGCCAAATTGCAACACCCCAAATCTGGGCCGCTCGCTCGCTCACACTCGCTCGCTCCAGCATGGCGGTGTCGCGGTGAAATTGGTGACCTGCCGAAATATGTGACCGTCTTGTGGACTTCACGTCACTTACATGGAGGATTGGAGGTCTTTATATACGTGGCCTGATTTGCGTTACGTGACGTCTACACGATTGTCAGATGTTTCAGCGGTTCACCAATTTCACATAACACTGCCATGCTGGAGTGACCGAGTGTGAGTGAGCGAGTGGTCGATATTTTGGGTATTGGAATCTGGCTCTAGGACTTACACACGCACACACACACACGCACACACACACACACACACACCCTTTACTGTACATCCTCCTCTGGCTGAACCCTCGCCTCAACGGGAGCTGAATGACTTGACCTCTCGGTTGCTTTCTTTCTTTTTTTTGTTTGTCCCCGTGTCGGTACCATGGAAGTATGGGGAAACATTGTGACTCGTCACCATCGTTCCATCTGTCCGCCCTCTAAAGACCTGCTCCTAAAGACCTGCTCCTAAAGACCTCCTTATAAAGACCTCCTCCTAAAGACCTGCTCCTAAAGACCTGCTCCTAAAGACCTGCTCCTAAAGACCACCTCCTAAAGACATGCTCCTAAAGACCACCTCCTAAAGACCTGCTCCTAAAGACCTGCTCCTAAAGACCTGCTCCTAAAGACCACCTCCTAAAGACCACCTCCTAAAGACCACCTCCTAAAGACCTGCTCCTAAAGACCTGCTCCTAAAGACCTGCTCCTAAAGACCTCCTTATAAAGACCTCCTTATAAAGACCTCCTCCTAAAGACCACCTCCTAAAGACAACCTCCTAAAGACGTCCTCCTAAAGACCTGCTCCTAAAGACCTGCTCCTAAAGACCTGCTCCTAAAGACCACCTCCTAAAGACCCGCTCCTAAAGACCACCTCCTAAAGACATGCTCCTAAAGACCACCTCCTAAAGAGGTGCTCCTAAAGACCACCTCCTAAAGACCACCTCCTAAAGACATGCTCCTAAAGACCACCTCCTAAAGACCTGCTCCTAAAGACATGCTACTAAAGACCTGCTCCTAAAGACCTGCTCCTAAAGACCTGCTCCTAAAGACCTGCTCCTAAAGACCCGCTCCTAAAGACCACCTCCTAAAGACCTGCTCCTAAAGACATCCTCCTTAAGACCTGCTCCTAAAGACCACCTCCTAAAGACCTGCTCCTAAAGACCTGCTCCTAAAGACCTGCTCCTAAAGACCACCTCCTAAAGACCACCTCCTAAAGACCACCTCCTAAAGACCACCTCCTAAAGACCACCTCCTAAAGACCACCTCCTAAAGACCTGCTCCTAAAGACGTGCTCCTAAAGACCTGCTCCTAAAGACCACCTCCTAAAGACCTGCTCCTAAAGACCACCTCCTAAAGACCTGCTCCTAAAGACGTGCTCCTAAAGACCTGCTCCTAAAGACCTGCTCCTAAAGACCTGCTCCTAAAGACCTGCTCCTAAAGACCACCTCCTAAAGACCTGCTCCTAAAGACCTGCTCCTAAAGACCTGCTCCTAAAGACCTGCTCCTAAAGACCTGCTCCTAAAGACCACCTCCTAAAGAGGTGCTCCTAAAGACCACCTCCTAAAGACCACCTCCTAAAGACCTGCTCCTAAAGACCTGCTCCTAAAGACCACCTCCTAAAGACCTGCTCCTAAAGACCTGCTCCTAAAGACCTGCTCCTAAAGACCCGCTCCTAAAGACCACCTCCTAAAGACCTGCTCCTAAAGACCACCTCCTAAAGACGTGCTCCTAAAGACCTGCTCCTAAAGACCACCTCCTAAAGACCACCTCCTAAAGACCTGCTCCTAAAGACCTGCTCCTAAAGACCTGCTCCTAAAGACCCGCTCCTAAAGACCACCTCCTAAAGACCTGCTCCTAAAGACCACCTCCTAAAGACGTGCTCCTAAAGACCACCTCCTAAAGACCACCTCCTAAAGACCACCTCCTAAAGACCTGCTCCTAAAGACCACCTCCTAAAGACCTGCTCCTAAAGACCACCTCCTAAAGACCTGCTCCTAAAGACCACCTCCTAAAGACGTCCTCCTAAAGACCTGCTCCTAAAGACCTGCTCCTAAAGACCACCTCCTAAAGACCACCTCCTAAAGACTACACTCTACCGTCTTCAAGTGAATGTCTCCCAAGAGAGCTCTTTCTGCTGCGGGTTTGGAACAGTGCAGACATACGGCACTAGATGGCGCCACCTGAGCAGAAGCCCCTGACAATGCTGCTCACTGCACAGTCTCACACACACACACACACACACACACACAGTCACACACACGCGCGCCTCGTCACGGTGCATCAAGGAGAGTGAACGAACGAACATGATGATGACACAATCTACTACTGACTACTGAAGCGTTTTCACCTGCTCGCAGCCTCCTTTGATCTTCCTACTGTATGCCTACTTTTAAAACGACCCAGAGCTTTGAAGTTTTGTACTCTTTATTTGTTTTTGGAAAAGGTCTTGTTTTCCAATCTTGATAGTTTTTATTGTTTGTTTCTGTCCACACTGTACGTCTCCCTGTTCATTTTTGTCTTTTTTTTTCCTGGTTGATTCCGAGAGGTTGCTTAAAGGGACACTTCACCCCTTTTGAAACCAGATCTTATTTTAATGATGTTTGGGAGACAAGAAACACTTTCCTGGGGTTTTTTTATGTGTGTAATGTGTTTTTAGATATTTTAGTATTTCAAAGTGTTCATGATGTCATGGACACTGGGCTCACTTACTTCCTGGACTATACCAAGGTTAATTAAATAAGGTTAGGAAGCGAAGACCGTACAGTGGACTCCATGTTGCTCCATGGAAGGAAAGAAACATGTGCAGTTGAGACCAAGGAAGCTTGAACGCGGAAGTGTTGGCTGCATATAGCCCATTGCGCATGTTTCTTTCCTTCCAGGGAGCAACATGGAGTCCACCGTACGTGTACGGCCTTCGCTTCCTGTCCTCCAGGAAAGTGTCTTGTCTCCCAAACATCATTTAAATAAGATCTGGTTGTAAAAGGGGTGAAGTGTCCCTTTAAAGAGTTGATGCTGTCTGTCCGGACATAACCCATGTGTTCTCAGTAGCTTATCAGGCACAGTTGCAGATGTCTTGACTCCCCCTCCTCCCCCTCCCATCATGCTGTGGTGAATGTAATGCCTCCCAGCTGTTAGTTTATATGTCAAAATTAAGCCTAATTTACGTTGTTGTCGCGACCGTCGCTTTGCTAAAAATGACCGATTTTCAACTGGAGATAAAAACAAAAATCTGTGTGTGAGTTGAACATCAGTTCTGCTGAGCGACCTTCGACCCGGGCAGACTCGACCTGTCCTTTTAGTTTTTTACTGTGCAAAACGCAGTCACGTGGACCTCGGTGTTGGGGGTAAACGCAAAAGTAATTTACGTAATTTATCATATTGCTTTAACGAGTGACAAAGTGACACGTTACAAATTGGATGATAGTATTACATTTACATGTCAAGTAATGCATTACTTTCATGAACTGTTATTTGTCGATTTATAATTTATTAGCTTCTAACATTATTAGGCTATTCTAACAAGTATATAAGTCTTATAATCAGTTTTATTGCATCTTTCATACAAGACATGCCGTTCAAAGTGCTGTACATTCAAATATGTTTAAAAAGAACATTAACATGAAAGGAAGCAAACGAGACAAGGTTCTTTGCATAAAGAATTGTTAACAAAAGTAAAGCACATCATAAAATGAATACCTTAAAAATTGTGAGAAATGGTTCTATAGTATAAAAGAAGCACAGGACAATTCAGTTTGTCTATCATTCACTATTATTAGAATTTTCTAAATATACAAATGTTACCCTGAACCGATTGAGGGTTATTATCCTTTTCGTCACATTTAAATTAAATCTGCTTAAAATAGCATTTTAATCCCAATTATTGTTGTAGTCTATACTCTCTTCTATTTAGCCTGTGCCCTCTATTTAATATTCTCCCTGGTCTTTTTGCGTTTAATTTGACAGCGTTTTGTCAAAGTTACACAACAATGCATTACTTGGCAGAAAGTAATATTGCAACAGTAGGTAGGCCTATAAATGTAATTAACATGTAAAATGTACCTTCCCCAACACTGGTGACAGCAGAGACGACTCGTTTTGGGTTCAGGAGAGACTTGGCATTGTCCACTGGTTTGAGGTCCTTGTCTCACAAGTCCTGTCTCCAACAAGCCCACTTGCAAAAAACGAAGAAAAAAAAAAACCCCATGAGCAGTGGAACCAAATGGATCTGTAATGGTCAGTCTATTTGTATACTCTCAGAGTTACAGACCTGTGAGTGTCCATTTTGGAAACCACCTCAAGGAACCCTGATTGGGTGAACCCCCCCCCCAGAGTAGAGGTCGAACATCAGTTTGTTATATATAATCGTTTGCATCTAGACATTATTCTGATACCGTTGACCCTCTCCTGTCTTGCAGCCTTTCCTCTCAGAGAAGCATGCTCCTTAAGGACCAGCCGTGTAGATCCTACTGATACCAGGTCAGAGTATTTATTTAGAGGCTTTTCTCTTTATCGTCTCCCTATCGTCACTCGATCACACCTGGCCCCGGTGACCCCTACCCAACCCACCTCTGTCTTTATTCAGTAAATGGATCAATTTTCAGTCTTGCGTTATGTAATGCATGTTTCTCACCGGGGGTTTGGGATCACCATTCCAGTCCACAAGATGTCCCATCATACCTAAATTATGCTTCGTCTTTTTCTGAAGATAGTGGCTATTTTTGGCACTATCATACGAATACGTATAACTCAGGCTTAACAGTCCACAGCCTTGGAAGCGCTCTCTCTCCACGCCTTGCGGCCAGGAGGACAGTACTCTCGTCCATGATTTACCAAAGCAGCCGTTTATCTCTATGAATACATGTGTCTTAACTTTTAAGAAATGGACGGTTCCAGCTTTATCATTTCACTCCACTGACAGGCGGCTGTATAATGCTAGCCCAGGGCCCAGATCCACTTTCCACCCATCTGTGGAATGTCCATTTTACCAGTATATTCATCTTTGTTGTTTTTCTTTCATGTACAGCAAGCACACACAATCGATAAGTTAGTGGACAAAACTGGAGAGAGCACATGCGTGCGCAGAACACACACGCACACACGTGCACGCACACACACGCACACACGCATACACACACACACACACACACACACACACGCACACTAGGGCTGCCAGTGCAAGTAAAAATCCTGGACTCATACGATGCTGGGAAACTGAATAAGTCATATTTTCAGTTTTTCAGGTTTTACATTCACGTGCAGAAGTTGAGCTTAGCCAGCTTTGTGAGTTACACCTTGAATGACTAAATAGCCTATGAATGAATAGTGGTAAGCTTACAAAACTAATATACCTTTAGGGCTGTATAGCCTATAGGCCAAGTTTTATGGTAAAAATCATTCCATAACATCTGAAAACGATCACTTTCTGGTTGTGACATAGCTACCACTTAAAACAATGTCATGTTTTAGGTTAAGTTTAATTTACTTTAATCCGTTTTGACAAGGTACATTAAACAAAATATATTTCTCAAGAAATAATGTCGTACATCACTACAGTATGTCGAGCTTGTACTGTAGATCTGTACTTTTAATGCTTTTAGGTAATGACGTTTGTGGAAAAAACACTAAAAGGTAAAATATGGAGATAAGAGGTTTCTGCCCTATGGCAACGATATCGGTACAATATGAATAGTGTCCAACGTGGTTCATCAGGAAACTGCACTGGTCCGACTGTCATCAGACCGACAACCTACCTCAAACCCTAACCTAACCCTAACCGCAAGCACGGGAGCAGCGCATGTCTGACCGCATGTCTGACCGTTGTATCCGCATGTCAGTCCGTTGGTGTGTCTAATCTGCGCGTGCATCCCGCTTTGTCAACATGAAGCATCAAAGAACGATTCAGAACGCATTGCAGTACAGTCTTAAACCAATAACGGTGTCAAGTATTGTATTGCTAAATTCCATTTAAGAACAAACACTGGAAGCTGTCTACATTTCAATATTGCTATATGCTATTGTATAAACACTAGAAAATACTTATCCTGGACTGTCCATGATGTGAATGCTGGACAGGTGGCAACCCTAAAGGCCTATTAATACTCTAGTTTTAGGTGATGAGGTGACTTTCGGGGGTTATAGTAAAACAGAGATGTGTTTGGGTTAGCGGTGAGTCGTTTATCACCACGGCGTGACGTCATGTTGTAGTTTCCGGTGGTCACCTTATCACCTAAAACTGGAGTATGAATAGATTAGTACGCACACATGCACACACACGCACACGTAGAAAATCCTTTGCTTAAATACTTCTAGTGAGAGAATTATAAATGGAAATTGTACACAGGCATATTTTTCATGCATAATTATGGCCTTTTCTGGTTTAGTTTTGTCTTATTTCATTTTTTGTTGCACTCCATTATGGGTGATCTGATCTGTCATGCCAAATATGATGTCAAATTTCTAGGATTTGTTATAAAAGTGAATGTAAAATATAAGTTATATATTTTTAAGTAAATACATGTAGCATTTTTGTCAAGTTGAATCATGGATGACACAAACGACTACACAAATACACATGCACGCACACTCACACACTCACACCAAAATACATGCCAGCCTTAGTAAGATTTTCATTTTCACAAAAGCACGGTGCACCATTTCTTCCAGCCAACACGAGCTGGGCGATATATCAAACACTATCACTCATTATCATTATTTCAATTTATTAATGATGATTATATATTTTTTTATATGGTGAAAATGGACAATCTACAACTGTGAGCTTGTAGATCTGCAATGTTCACTACTTTTGCACGCCACCATTGTGCAGCGAAGGTGGTTAATCAGACGAATGGATTTAGTTGATTATATAAATGCATTCATAATTAATAATATGCATTCAAATATTCTTCATATGGATCAGTTGATATATACAGTACGAATAAAAGGAAAAAAATAACATTATTCCATTAACCATGAGCACATTTTGTAGTAAATGTCAGTTTCGGTATATTTTCAGCCAATTGCCCAGCCATAATTCACGTCTCGGAGGCATTCTTCATTTGGTCCATTCAAGCCAGTCGACTCAGGTGTTTCACACTTTCATTCAAATCACACACAGATTCTAAATCGTGAATGTACTTAAAGTGCGCTGTTCATTAAACTTTGCTCGATCTGGTGCTATTGTTACCATAGACCAGTTATTCTCAACCTTCTTAAGTTCAAGGACCCCCCCCCCCCCCCCCCCCAATTGACATGCATTAGGCCACAGACCCCACAGACCGATTTTCTTTTCTCTGGGGCTGTAATTGTATTGTTGGACCTGATTTGGTCTGATATGGGTTGTCATTTGGTCCAGAATTCAGTAACTGTCTACTGTATGTACTGTATGCCTAGTGTAAATGACAGTGAATCTCTTTCTTGTACATCAACATGCTCTAGTAATATTTTACGATACTAATGTACCACAGTAATGGTGAAGATTAACTACCAGTCCTTTAGCCCCCTTGGAGTCCACATGTTGAGAACCACTGCCATAGGCCATGTACTGGCCTATGGCCCATGTACATTACTGTAAGAGTTTGTTTGTTTGGCACCAGTATTATTTGAAGGTAAATGTCTTTGTTTTCTGGCCTAGATGTGTTGAAATGCCACTACGTCATTGTCTCCTGCATAGCAAAATGCTCAGTGTTAATTGAACTCTGAAGTTGTACAAATGTAACAAGTTCTTAGTTTGGGTAAATTTTTACACCGTTTAAGCGGACGTAACGTCTTAAACGATACTGTACATATACGTTGTTGTACGACGAGCTAAAATAGCTGAAAATCAGCTATTTTCATTTATGAACATAAAAGTGTTTTGAAATGTTTGATCATGACAACACATGCCCAAAATAGTGCTTGAAGTGGTTAAATGAATACTTTACTGTGTGGAATACTGAGGGGTTTATGTGAGAGCGATATATTGCATGTTGTCTTTTCACATGTCTTTAGAAGAAAGCTGTTTGTTTCCCGAGGAGAAACGATAGCAAAAATGTATTTTATGTAATGAATTACTTTTTCCGTGCAGCAAGGCCAATCAAGCATGGATTTCTAAAATTAGGCCTTCGCCTGAATTATATTCGCGCTTGTGTCGCACACCCCAAATAACCTCACAACATGTGCGCTTACATGCACGGCAGATATTTAAGTGTGCGACATACTACTAACGCGAAGCATAATCCAGGCATTGGGTAGAAACTAAGTCTTGGGTCGTGGCATTAAAGGACAACACCTGTGCCTTCTGTGTTTATAACTCTTGTAATTGAAAGTCTCCCCTTTTTAAATTCAAATGTAAATGCTGCTTTTTGTGGATGTCACTGTATTTCACTGATATCACAGGACGACCATCTCCACCCCATTTAGTTATTTTTGTGTTTTTTATTGTTTTTTATTATTTTTGCAAAGCCTTGATTTACAAAGAGAGACACCGATCGTGTGTAAAAAAGAAAATCGGTACAAGACACTATTCTAGGATGTTATTATTTTGTAATTGAGTATTACTCTATGCCGATTGTGAGTTGTTTATAGTATTGTCACTAACATTATCAGGTCCTCAACGCGTTGTTGACACTGTGCGTTCGTTCACAGACTTTACGGCACGCTTTCAGATCTCATAACGTGGGGGGCTGGAGGAGGCATGCGCTTTTCCTTTTTGTAACGTCATATCCCACTGAACTCGAACTCGGCATGGGTCACATTCCCCTAAGCATGTCATGTATGTCAGAATGGCTTCCACACAACTACCTCTGAGGCCACTAGGGGGCACTAGACTAGGAACAAAAAAAAACAATTTAAGAGATAACCGTCTAATCGACATGAATGCTATGCATGATACAACTCTTCTTCTGCACGTTTTCTCTCTCGTCTCTCTCTCTCTCTCTCTCTGTCTCTCTCTCTCTCTGTCATTCTCCATAACATCGGCCATTAGTTCACTGACTTGCTGCCATTCGACATTCCAGCCCCATCCCCCTTAAAACTTCTCTCTTACCTACGGGAATTATTTAGACATTTAAATTCGTCAAAGCAATAAGTGAGATGCTAAACAATGAAGTCTTCCAAAATTCTACAATTGATTAAGTTGCTGTCGGATGGAATGAGATGCTTTTCAAAGCTCTCGTTTTCTACAACCTTATATGCACACACCTTGGGTTTGATCTCGGAAAGAGATGCAAAGAAAAGATGGAAAAAATAAAGCTTACTTCTGAGGATGAAAGTAACTCACTTGACTAACTTATTAATTTATTTGTTTCAATAAAGCTCTTTGGATTGAACGTGTGACCTTTTTATTTCCTACATGTGTTTCATTGAATATTATTCAGACAACTTTAAAACCCATAGAATCACTGTACAAACAGACATTAAAAACACTTGACCAAAAGCCCATCCGTTACCACCATTGCCACATAGTTCAAAAGTACAACTTATTTAATTTTAACAGCTTTAAACACTTTGCAGATGCTTGTCTCATTTTTAAGATCTTAAATGGACTTGCACCTCCACCACTGAACCAGTCATATAATAGGTCCTCACTAATAATCATGAATAAAATGGCGCAATTCTTCTACTCCGTCTGTGTCTCATAGGAGGGCTGTGGGCAGTTCAGAAACCGTCCTCCAGTAACATCATCGATCGGGAATACAAGCTAATAGAAACGGCAGGCTTTCTAGTCCTGAGAAGTTGCAATGCGAAAATGGAAGCCATCGTTCTCACGATAATGAAAATCTAAACATTTTTGTTTAAAAAACTTTCTAAACTGTTTGTTCTGTCTCCAAAAAAGGAGAAAAGCCCAAATATGTATTATGTTTTAAATGATCTTGGTGTTTTGTTGTAACAATCTTTGTGGAGGCATTCAAGCATTATTGAATACATTGACGTTTTAACTGCGGTACCAAATCCTGTCAATAGATGGCAGTCAGTCACTAATAGGCTACCTCCCTCATAGACCTCACTGCACTACAGGTGACACGTTTTACTTCCTGTTTATCCTCCATTAACTTCTGAGTCACGTTGTGAATACAAGCAGTGTGTACAAGGTCCCAGAGTTGTTTTCTGCGTCCCAACCTTGTAGCAGATTTATTCGTGAGTGTGATACAGTGATACACAGTGCAAATGTGGATTGTTTCAGAGTGTAAAATATTAGTTATTGAGTTTCTCTGAAAACAATTCTTATTGTTTATGTTGCCATATCTCACAGTTACTCTATTTGTTTTATCATTGCTGCTGGTAATGATAACCTACCGGTATGTGGTGGATGTCCTTTCTGGACTCTTGAAAACATAATGTAGAACAGTATTGGACTTATTTACATTATTCCCACTCATGGTCATGCCAAATTACTTACTATATTTTATTATGGTAACAATGTCTTGCCTTACGCCATTCAGTGATATGTATATTTTCTGTTTATGTGTTACAGTTTTACAATTTTAATGAAGAACCTCCCAGTAAAGCCATACTTTGAGGAAAACGGTTGACTGGACCTTCATTTTGTTATCTGTCTGTCTAAGCCTTGCTAGGACGCAATTGCCAGGGCAGAACACTGTTTATCTGCCCACAGCCCTCCTATGAGACACAGACTGAGTAGAAAACAATCGTGCCATTTTATCATGATTATTAGTGAGGACATATTATATGAAGATACTGTAGGTTGAAAAGTGGTCCTTTAACTAATAAACCAACTAGGTAAATGGAAAAAGCGGCTCACCATTTCCGTTTCCCTACACCTTTAACAAAATGATCACAAAGAGAATTTGTTATCAATGTCCTCTTTTTCTGTCTCCTGTTATTTCGCCACTTTTTTCCCCCGTATGAATCCTCATGTGTTCTTTCAGACTATCATGGAGGAGCCCAGTATGTTGGGGGCCTCTGCAATGGACGGTAGAAGAACGACCCTAGACGAGACCATCATGCCCTCTCCCTCAACCCCCCGTGGCACTAAACGCAAGGCCCTTGCCTGTAAGTACAGTATCTCCCTCTTTCATAATATGCTTGAAGTCTATGAAGGCAGCTTGTATAATCATATTCTCGGTTTTGAGTTGATGAAACACAGTAAACCATCTAGCAGTCTTATAATCATCACCTGAAAAGCCATCATTTAAAAAAACAAAATTACATCGCATGGATGCACCTGGGAATTATCCTCAGTGATGTCTCCCAACATCATACCCCTCACTCAGGTATGAGTTATTATTTTAATCAAATACTCCTGGACAAATATTACTGCAAGGGAATGATGTTCGGTCAGTTCTGTACTTGAGTTAAAGTACTGCTGTTTATTCCAAAGTACATTAACTTTTTTAAGATACATTGCTGTGTTGTTTTCACAATACATATACAGTACATTGTAATTCTGTTATGGTTATTTGTAGAACCACAATGCTACACACAGTTTATAGAAACACCTTCAACATTAAAAATGCAATGGAATTGACAAAGACAATTACATTTTACTTTGGCTACTTTTGCTTTTATAAAGGAAAAAAAGGAAAAAAATAAAATCCATCACTTCCATCATGATTTAGTAATGAGTGTTCTGTTATGTTCAAACACATCATTTCATTGACGGACCACAGCCAGGCTGAGCGTTAACTACAGTAGCAACAGCGATCATCAATCTCATTCTGAATTAATAAAAAAAAACAAAAGACGTCAACAGCGTATTCAGAATGGAAAGAAAGCCATTGGGAAGAAACACATAAAATATGTCATTTGCAGGAATTGAGTTAATCAGAATATAACTTCTAAAATGCATGAATGCAGTATTTATGATTGCTTAAAACTATAGTGTTAAGCAGATTATAAGGCATTATAAGTATGTTTATATTGCATTAAAAACATGGGCTGCATAGCAGGTGATACCGAAAATTCCTTCCTATCAGAACAGATCAGATTAGTCTCTTGCGATTAAAGTGTTTACATGAAGCATTTTTATTTTAGTGGAATATTAGGGTCCATACATTATTTACCTGAACAGGTCAATTTCCAGCTGAAAGGCGAAGGGGTATTATCAGACTGCTTTATTACACACTCCCTCATTGAAGACTCAGGCCCAACACAGGAAGACGAAATCCCCCATATACGTTGTTCCACGGGAGCTAAACTCATTGGTGCTGAAACAACAGATCCACAGTCCAGCTTTCTACACACTACAGATGCCAACATCTGGGTGGAACTGTATGGTCCTTCAGAAGCAACTGGCCTCCACTCTCCCTGGTGTTGCATTTCCACTATACCGGTACAGTTACTGGTTCCACCCACCAACCTGACATCATCTGGCTCTGTAGAGAAAAAAAAATAGTTCATTAATAATAGTGTCAATTGTCAAAGTGTCATTGTAAAATATGAATAAAAACCAATGGCATAGTGTGGCTTTTACCTGAGCAGGTGAGTCCAACAGTCTTGGCAGGTGAGCAGGTGTTTCTAGTTGAGTCTGAGGTTCTGCAGCCCATGAGAACAGACTCACTGCCGTCACACTGGAACTCTTTGGTCCATGTCAGAGACTTCGATTCTCCATAGAGCGCCCCCTTGAGGACCGAAGGAGCCCCACAGTTAATTTCCCTACAGAGCACCTCTGCATCCTGCTGGTCAAAGTCACCGTCACAAACCGAGACCCAAGACTGTTTAGACTTCACCTCCACTCTGCCTGAACACAAACTATTCCCATTCACTAACCTCACAGACTCTGTAGAAAAATTGAGAAAGAAAGGGAGAGAGAGAGAGATCAGTCCACATCTAAGTAGTTATGTGCAACAAGACATATTCTTCCTTCCTTACCTGAACAGATCACGTCCAGTCTGGCGTTGGAAGTACGTTCGAAGGACGTCTTTGATACACATTCCTTCAGTGAAGATTCAGACCCAACACAGGAAGACATAGTATGCCAGACAGATTCAAGTGTGGAAGCAGAAATCATTTCTGTTGAAACAGCAGAACCACAGCCAAGCTGTCTACACACTACAGATGAAGATTTCAGGTTCCAATCACAGTCCCTCTCCCGACCAACCATTGGCCTCCACTCTCCTTGGTGTTTAATCTCCAGTCTGCCAGTACACTTACTGGTTCCTCCCACCAACCTGACATCGCCGGGCTCTGTACAGAGACAATAGAGTATCAAATAAATGAAAAACACAACAACACAATAGTCAAAAAAAATATCATAGTGTGTCTTTTACCTGAGCAGGTGAGCCCAACAGTCTTGTCAGGTGTGCAGGTGTTTCTTGTTGAGTCTGACGTTCCACAGTCCAGGAGAACTGACTCACTGCCTTCACACTGGAACTCTTTGGACCACATTGGAGCCTTCACTTTCCCGTAAAGTGCCCCCTGGAAGACTGAAGGAGCCCCACAGCCAATCTCCCTACAGACCACCTCTGCATCCTGATGGTGAAAGTCACCTTCACACACTGAGACCCACGACTTATTAGACTTCACCTCCACTCTGCCTGAACAAAAACTATTCCCATTCACCAACCTCACAGACTCTGAAGAGAGAGAGAGGGGAGGGGGGATACTTTATAAATACGTGGAAATAAATCATTTTCATCAGTCCACATCTAAGAGTCCATGGATAGATGGATGGATGGATAGATAGATGGATGGATGAAATAAGAGAATGTAACGATTTCTGTTTGTTACCTGAACAGTTCACCTCTACTCTGTAATCACCATAACCATGCCGATACTTTGCACACTCCACCAGTGAAGACTCGGAACCAACACAGGAAGATGTCATCTTCCATTGATTTTCATTTGTTCTGTAAGTCTGTTCTGTTGAAACAGCAGAGCCACAGTCCAGCTGTCTACACACTACAGCTGCTGTCTTCGGGCTCCAGGCAAACCCACCATCCACTGGTCTCCACTCTCCCAGGTGTTTCAACTCCAGTATACCAGTACAGTTGTTGGTTCCTCCCACCAACCTGACAGGCTCTGTACAGAGAAAACACAATAGAGTAAAAAGATAATATTACTTTAGTATAAAAGAATAATCCAAACCTACAATGTATGTAAATGTGTGCCTTTTACCTGAGCAGGTGAGTCCAACCGGCTTGTCAGGTGAGCAGGTGTTTCTAGTTGAGTCTGATGTTCCACAGTCCAGGAGAACTGACTCACTGCCTTTACACTGGAACTCTTTGGTCCACATTGGAGCCTTCGCTTCTCCATAGAGCGCCCCCTGGAGGACTGAAGGAGCCCCACAGCCAATCTCCCTACAGACCACCTCTGCATCCTTATGGTCAAAGTCACCTTCACACACTGAGTTCCACAACTGATTAGACTTCACCTCCACTCTTCCTGAACACAAATTTGTCCCATCCACTAACCTCACAGACTCTGGAGAGAGAGAGAGAGACAGACAGACAGACAAATGGGAAAACAAAGGGGGACAGAGATCGAGTTGCATTAGGAAATATATCATCATCAGCATCATCAGTCTTTACCGTTCGTGTACTGTATTTGCCTACATGTATTATATGGTACTGTTTTACGTTAGTGTATACCAACACATCACTCCAAACTTGTAAGGCTTCAGACTCGACAACAATGACTAACGTAAATCGGGCTAATTTACCTCGTCTGCGTTCAAAGAGAAGTTCATGAGCTTGATCTCCCATCTATTAGTAAAAATCACACCCGTGTGAACTGAGTGGTGCAACTCCCCCCTCCCCCCCCCTCTCTCTCTCATTAGCAGGCAACTGCAGCACACTCTCTCTGTTTCTGGCACAGCAGCGCACAACAGCGCCCCTACTGGTACTCATTCTCGTGCTCATTAACGTCACAGACACACATAGGCGGGCGGACACGGACATTGCTGGTTGTAGGAGTGGTTGCACCACTCAAAAAAAAATTTGCCCGACCTCGGCCCTGATCAGACTAGGGCAGTGGTTTTCAACCAGTCATCCGGAGACCACCAGTCGTCCCTTGAGAGGGTTCCATGTGGTCCCCAGTTTAATGGAGGGTTGGTAACTAAATGGACAGACAGACAGACATGAAGTCATTTTACCTGAACAGATCACATCCAGGACATCCATGGAACGAGTGGATCTTTTTGTTGCACACTCCCTCAGTGAAGACTCAGAACCAACACAGGTAGACATAGTCCCCCATACAAGTGAATATTTGGAAAGGGAAGTCTTTTTGGTTGAAACAGCAGAACCACAGCCCAGCTGTCTACAGACTACAGCTGCTGTTTTCATGTTCCAGCCACGGCTGCCACGCTCATCAACCGCTGGTCTCCACTCTCCCTGGTGTTTAATCTCCAGTCTACCATTACACGTACTGGTTCCTTCAGCCAACCTGACATCACCAGGCTCTGTACAGACACGAGAGTTAAGAAAAAAATAAATCACACTTGTGTGAAGTGAGGGACGCTCTTATCATCGTACATCGATCATGACGTAAAATAGACACTGTCTTTTGCTCTGACACTATAAAATCCTCCATTGATTGTCAATGGGAATTTCATGTTTGTGTAGGACAAAGTTTGTGAACCTACATTATAAATATATAGGAGGGGCTAGCACCCCTCAAAAAAGAGATGATGCTTATGTCGATTTGTAGACGGGCGTGCATTTATATATTTAAAATTATCTTTAGATAAATTAGTACTTTTCTAGCGTCAGTAATGACACAGACGAAAAACAGTCTAAGTCCACACTATTGATCCATAATGTATAAATGATAGTTAAGGGTTCAGGACAACGAGGCCTTTTCGTGGAGGGGTCAGAATGAAATTTGGACTTAGACTGTTTTTCGTCTGTGGTACTCAGTTGATGCTTTGCCATAATATTAGTACAATGCTCTTTTTAACACTTATTAATTATTATCATATTAGGCAATAAAGAAAAGTCTATGGGAGTTTTGAATAGGAAATATTCTGCATGACCCATGGAGCCGTCGTTTAAATGTCAGGGACTTTGGTAAAAATGTGTAATAATCTGAACCTAAAGGTTAGTGTGTCTATTACCTGCACAGGTGAGTCCAACCGGCTTATCAGGTGAGCAGGTGTTTCTAGTTGAGTCTGTGGTTCCACAGTCCAGGAGAACCGACTCACTGCCGTTACACTGGAACTCTTTGGTCCACATTGGAGCCTTCGCTTCTCCATAGAGCGCCCCCTGGAGGACTGAAGGAACCCCACAGCCAAGCTCCCTACAGACCACCTCTGCATCCTGCTGGTCAAAGTCACCTTCACACACTGAGGCCCACGACTGATGAGACTTTACCTCCACTCTGCCTGAACACAAACCAGTCCCATCCACCAACCTCACAGACTCTGAAGGTAGGTGTGTGTGTGTGTGTGGGGGGGGGGGGGGGGGGGGGGGGGTACAGAGGGGGAGAGAAGATTACATTCCTTAGTGCATGTCATCAAACAAATGCACGCAGATAATACTGTATACACAGAGTGACTACGTAGAACATATAGACTAAATACAGAGAACAACTATCCCCTTTACAGAGCAGAAAGACAGTGTTTGACACAAACAACATCTTTAACAGCAGGTCATACAGTCACAAACATATACAACAGAGAGACAGACTGACAGACAGCATAAGATACAAGATCACTGTTATTGTTTAAGCAATTGTGTTGTCTTACCTGAACATATCACCTCCAGTCTGTTGGAGGAAGAATCAGTGTACTGACTTCCACAATCCCTCAGTGTAGACTCAGACCCAACACAAGTTTCAGAATAAAACCTCCACACAGGTCGATTGATAGAAAATCGAGGGCTATATTCTAGTGTTGAAACAGCAGAACCACAGCCCAGCTGTCTGCACAATACAGATGATGACTTCAGGGTCCAGTCTTGACCAATAACTGGTCTCACCTCTCCCCGGTGTTTTTTCATCTCCAGTCTACCAGTACAGTTACTGGTTCCTCCCACCAACCTGGCATAATTCGACTCTGTAAGGAGTTAAAAAAGTAATATAATTTGAATTTCCCCATGAAATAATAATCACAACTTAAGGTGTAGTGTAGTGTGTGTCTTGTACCTGAGCAGGTGAGTCCAACAGTCTTATCAGGTGAGCAGGTGTTTCTAGTTGAGTCTGTGGTTCCACAGTCCAGGAGAACAGACTCACTGCCTTTACACTGGAACTCTTTGGTCCACATTGGAGCCTTCGCTTCTCCATAGAGCGCCCCCTGGAGGACTGAAGGAGCCCCACAGCCAAGCTCCCTACAGACCACCTCTGCGTCCTGCTGGTCAAAGTCACCTTCACATACTGGGACCCACGACTGATTAGACTTCACCTCCACTCTGCCTGAACACAAACTAGTCCCCTTCACCAACCTCACAGACTCTGGAGGGGTAAAGAGAGAGGGGGGAGACAGGGAGAGAGTATATAAATAGAAACTAATCATCATAAATAAATCATTATCATCAGTCCCCATCTGAGAGTCCATGAAATCCTAGATCTCTGGGAGTCCCTTCATAGTACTCCCGGACCAGTTACCACACACACTCTTAATGGTCCAAGGAAGACCCTCCACTCTAAATGTTTAAAATCAGCCTCACGGTGGCACTATTAACAGTTTTTAATAGATACAGATTACACAGATGACAGTCTTGAACTGTAGGTCATACAGTCAAGGGGTGCGTTCGGAAATACTGCACCGGAGTGCACTCGCCTATTAGTTTGCAGTGCACAGTGCGCTATTTCCGAACGCGCCCAATATTTCCACCCTAGATGTGTCGGATCATGATGAACTCCCCATTTAGGCCACGCCCATTTCTACCTGACAAGAGTTTTCTTATATAAAAAAATGATCTTCTATTAATTTGCCTCTATTTTGTCCAAAACCCACCAAAATCGCTACAAATCATCTCTGGAGTCATTATGATCAAGTCCGTTTTACAAAAATTCACAAACAATTGCTGTCTTAAAACTCCCTTTCCCCCACAGCTTCCTGGCGGCTGCACCGGCCATCCGACCCTGGTGGAGACCTGCGCTCTGAGGACTGAGGAGTAACTTGGCAAGTAACTTAAGTAATACTATTCCTTTTTTTTAAGTAGTATATTAGTGTTAAAGTAATATTTTGCCAACACTGAATTTAGTATAGTAATTTCAGTCTTTGTGTTACCTGAGCAGACCACTTTGATTCTGCTAGAGGCATCTTGTTCAGACATTGTTTCACATCCCAGTGAAAACTCAAGCCCATCACAGTAAGATTCAATTGTCCATACTTTAGAATTGTCAGAATCAAAAGTCCTTTCTATTGAAACAGCAGAACCACAGTCC
>NC_137878.1:35457702-35717702 GCF_963924005.1 Protomyctophum bolini | reverse complement strand
GTAAAACTCACACAACACTTTATGTTTAGATTTTTATAATGACGTAATATGTTTTACGGCCTACTCTCTTGTCTCTGTACAGAGCCAGATAACATCAGGTTGGTGGGAGGAACCAGTAACTGTACTGGCAGACTAGAGATGAACCACCAGGGAGAGTGGAGACCAGTGGTTGGTTGGTCTGACTGGAACCAGAATTCATCAGCTGTAGTGTGCAGACAGCTGAACTGTGGCTCTGCTGTTTTAACAGAGCATACTTATGGTTTTACACGCAAATCTGTATGGAAGGTCCGATCGTCCTGCGTTGGGTCTGAATCTTCACTGAGGGAGTGTGTTACAAGGCAGTCTAGTACTTCTACTTCCGTTGGCAGACTGGAGGTGATCTGTTTAGGTACCACAAAAGCATAACTTCAACAATAGCATTTATGGTGGCTAGTGGCTACCCATGTAATTATAACAGCAAACTGTCTGTCTGTCTGTCTGTCTGTCTGTCTGTCTGTCTGTCTGTCTGTCTGTCTGTCTGTCTGTCTGTCTGTCTGTCTGTCTGTCTGTCTGTCTGTCTCTCTCTCTCTCTCTCTCTCTCTCTCCAGAGTCTGTGAAGTTGGAGAATGAGACTAGTTTGTGTTCAGGCAGAGTGAAGTCTAATGAGTCGTGGGTCTCAGTGTGTGAAGGTGACTTTGACCAACATGACGCAGAGGTGGTCTGTAAGGAGCTTGGCTGTGGGGCCCCTTCAGTCCTTAACACAGCAATCACTCTTAACTACGGCATACCATCTTAAAATTACACTGAGCACGCACCTTTTCTTCAGGAGCAGCCCTTTCTAGTTTTTAAAATTAAACATTTTTTTCCTCCTGTCTCTGTACAGAGTCTGGTGGTGTCAGGTTGCTGGGTGGAACCAGTAACTGTACTGGCAGACTGGAGATGAAACACCAGGGAGAGTGGAGACGAGTGGATGAGTGGTATGGTTTGAGCCTGACGACAGCAGCTGTAGTGTGTAGACAGCTGGACTGTGGTTCTGTTATTTCATCAACACAGATATTGGACATCGCATCTGAACCTGTATGGAGGATTACATCGGCCTGTGTTGGATCTGAATCTTCCCTGAGGGAGTGTGTAACACATGTGTCTGATAATTCATATGACACAATGGAAGTGATCTGTTCAGGTAACAAAAAAGAACTTCAACAATGACAGTGATCTTGACAGTCTCTGTCTGTCTGATCCTGTCTGTCTGTCTGTCTGTCTGTCTGATCCTCCATCTGTCTTTCTGCTCTGTAAATGGGTTAAGAGGATGCTATATATTATCTGTGTCTGTATGTAGAGTAGAGTAGTAGAGTTAGAGTACAGAGGCACTCCTCAAGGCTGTTTGGATTCTTCAGACTCTTAGATGATCATTTATTTCCATATGAATTCTCTCTCTCCACAGAGTCTGTGAGGTTGGTGAATGGGACTGGTTTGTGTTCAGGCAGAGTGGAGGTGAAGTCTAATCAGTCGTGGGCCTCAGTGTGTGAAGGTGACTTTGACCAGCAGGATGCAGAGGTGCTCTGTAGGGAGCTTTACTGTGGGGCGCCTTCAGTCCTCCAGGGGGCGCTCTATGGAGAAGTGAAGGCTCCAATGTGGACCAAAGAGTTCCAATGCGAAGGCAACGAGTCTGCCCTCCAGGACTGTGGAACCTCGGACTCAACTAGAAAAACCTGTTCACCTGACAAGACTATTGGACTCATCTGCTCAGGTAAAAGACACACACTACACATTAAGTTTGGACTATTATTTTATAATGAATTTGACCTTTTGCTTGTCACCGTCTCATGTCTGTACAGAGACTGTCAGGTTGGTCGGAGGAACCAGTCACTGTGCTGGCAGACTGGAGGTGGAATACGAGGAAGAGTGGAGACCTGTGTTTGGTTGGTCTGACTGGGACCTGAAGTCATCGTCTGTCGTGTGTAGACAGCTGGACTGTGGTTCTGCAGTTTCAACAGGAAGGAGTTTCAGTTCTACACTTCTGCCTGTATGGTTAATGAGGTCTTACTGTGATGGATCTGAGCCTTCACTGAGGGAGTGTGGACTAGAGCAGTCTGATACTTCCTCCGGCAGAGTTGAGGTGATCTGTTCAGGTAACGCAATGACTAAAACAATGGCAGTACTGTGTGTGTGTGTGTGTGTGTGTGTGTGTGTGTGTGTGTGTGTGTGTGTGTGTGTGTGTGTGTGTGTGTGTGTGCGTGTGTGTGTGTGTGTGTGTGTGTGTGTTTAATTATGAACTCAAACTATCACCTCTGTCTGTCTGTGTCTCTCTCTCTCCACATCTCTCCCTCTCTCTCCAGAGTCTGTGAGGTTGGTGAATGGGACTAGTTCATGTTCAGGCAGAGTGGAGATAAAGTCTCATCAATCGTGGGTCTCAGTTTGTGAAGGTGACTTTGACCAGCAGGATGCAGAGGTGGTCTGTAGGGAGCTTGGCTGTGGGGCTCCTTCAGTCCGCCAGGGGGCGCTCTATGGAGAAGTGAAGGCTCCAATGTGGACCAAAGAGTTCCAGTGTGAAGGCAGTGAGTCTGTTCTCCTGGACTGTAGAACCTCAGACTCAACTAGAAACACCTGCTCACCTGATAAGACTGTTGGACTCACCTGCTCAGGTAAACCTTTAGGTTTGGATTGTTTTTTGAGGGGCACTAGCCCCTCCTATGCGCAGCTTTGAGGGTGTGTGTCCTAACACAAAATGCCATTGATAATGAATGGCCACAAACATTGCGTAAACACAAACATTTAAGACAAAAGTGAGGACACAAATTGTGATTGGCAGGAATGAGATGCATGATGACGTACGATGATAAGAGTGCCCCTCACTTCACACGGGTGTGATTTTTATTTCTATGTTATCATTCCTCTCTTGACTCTTGTAGAGTCTAATGATGTCAGGTTTGTGGGAGGAACCAGCAACTGCACTGGCAGTCTGGAGATGAAACACCAGGGAGAATGGAGACCACTCGTTGTTCGCTCTGACTGGACCCTGAAGTCATCATCTGTAGTGTGTAGACAGCTGGGCTGTGGTTCTGCTGTTTCAACACGGCATAGACGGGGTTCTACCAACCAACCTGTGTGGTGGATTGGATCTCCCTGTGTTGGGTCCGAATCTTCACTGAGGGAGTGTGGAAGAAAATCCCCTGAAATGTCCACATACAGGCTGGAGGTGATCTGCTTAGGTGACTTCAACAATGACAGTTAGCGCCTTCCTGGTTCTCTAGACAAAAAAACAACAATGGGATTTTGCACTGGATTTTTGATTATTGCCCAAAATGTATTATGTACATGATTTGTGAAGCTTAAACGTAATTTAAGAAGTAAAGTGCTAATGTTAGACCTATACAGTATACACCATGCATTGTCACATTTGAAAATGGCATCACCCACCACTGTGCCACTTCCAACATACAGTATAATTTCATTTTAAAGTTTGTATGGAAATTCTTGAGAGGCGAGGAATTGTTTAATTTCATTTCATTTTCTTATGCGGTTTAAGACCACCACTTGTTATACAGTAGACTACAAGAAGCTCATACAATCCTGTATACACACAATGTTCTAATCTTTGCCATAGCATGCACCATAGACGTATATAGCTTGCGTATAAACAATATTTTGATGATTATGACCTCTGTCAGATTGCTAATTGATTCAGGAAAATAGAAAAATACATATGCTATTTTCAGATCTCTTGTTTTTTTTTAAATGCACACTTTTTTGAAGAATCAATGCCAGTGAGCTCTGTGGAACTGACTGAAGCCATTATGGGAACTGGGAAGCAAGTGAGCTAAACCTGCACATGAATGCCCCGAAATGTGTATTCCTACTAAAATTGCCATTTTATCATCTCTTATTCAAATCCCCCCTTTAGCCTTGTAATATTCTAGTTATTCTCTTAATACTGTTGTTTTTGTTTGTTCTGCTTTGAGTACCAAGAAAAGTGTATGTACTGTTACTATTATTACTTTTACCAGGTCATGCAATTTGTTAGCTATACTGTACATGCCATGTGTGAAAGTGTCTCTTTAATGTTTATTGTTTATCTGTAGCCTATGTATTTGAAGAGTGACTTTAAGAGCTGTTATTATCGTGCAACATAAGTCAATGAGGAGAATATTTCAATTCCTGTATAATATCAATTTCTAATTAGTGGAGCTACAGAGCAGGATATCTCAACAATTGGGCTTGTTGCATGGAAGAGTGGGGACGTTTTCGCTATAGTTTAAGTGGCTGAGGTGTGAGGAGAAAACAAGAGTGGAGTCTAACTCTAAGGCATCTTCAACTCACCAGATATGTTCCAATGACCTGTCCCTTTAGAGGGGTGAGGTCATCTGACATGTGTAGCTCCACAAACACACAAACATGTTGTTTTTCATTAAGCCAGCTAGGCCCAAGAGGCCTTTTAAATGCCACAAGGTTGGACATTTACAATAACACTAATTAAATATAAGCACATGGTAGATTAGACGGAGGAGGACAGTCATGAGGGCTTCTCTAGACACACAGCTGATTTCATACCTGTACTTGACCATGATATTGTATATTGTTGTCTTCTTTCTCTCCTTTGTCATCTTCCTTCTCTCCTTTGTCTTCCTCACCTTCCTCTGCTTGTGAGTTACAGGCACGGTTTAATATCAACAGCTTTTACAAGGCTGGGGACTTGGTTCTGGGGGGCTTGTTCCCCACCCAGGCAGTCCATGTCTACCCTGAGGTGTCTTTCACCTCCAAGCCACAGGACCCCACTTGCCATGGGTGAGTACTATAGTATACACAGACAAATAATGGTTCTCAAATGGTTCTTTGAAATGTTACATGGTTCCACAAAGAAACATCAACTGAAGAACCATCTTCATGCTCTTCATATGGTTCTCTTTTTTTTATGGTGCACCTTTAATCACTTCCAAATTTTGAATCGATAGAAAAATAGTAGATATACAAACGGGTACAAGCTCATAATCGATTACCTTGTAGCACGTTGTGAGCTTGTAGCTATTGTCGACAAATCTACAGATATCTGGTGTAGAGTGAAAAATGAAAGCAGACAAAGTATAGGGTTTAAGTGTGTGTTTATGGTTTCTTTATAGAACCTTTAAAATAAATGGTTCTTTAAGTTGGCACCTTCTGTGTATATCATGAATACAAAAGAAAACAAAAGAACAAGAAATGAAACACCAGGGAGAGTGGAGGCCAGTTCCTTATTCCGGACCAGTCAGTTCAACCCAGAAGTTGTCATCTGTGGTGTGTAGAAAGCTGGACTGTGGGTCTGCTATTTCAGCAGAAAAGAGTTTTGCTCTTATATTAAGCCTGTCAGCTGGAAGGTGATCTGTCCAGGTAAACAATTCATGGACCCTAATATTCCACTAATCAGAATGTCTCATGTAAACAGAGAAAGTCCAGGGACTTATTTCCATTGAGGTCCTCTCAAAATTAACAGATTAATAAATTAAGAATACATTACAATTCAAAAACATAATATGACAGTAACATACAGTAGGCTACATACATAACATAAAACAAGTGCTCCCTTATCTATCCTATACAAATGACCCTCTATAGGGGAACCTAGGCATGCTGTCTGCTCTTCAAAATACCTCAGATTGGTTGTCAGTTTGACACTGGTTTTGAGGTCGTTCCACTGTGTTGCGTCTATTTATGTATCCTTTGCCCACTTTACTATATACAGCAGGAGGGCTCACACCTGCTATACTGGCCCTGGTGAAATGGTTGTGTACCTCGTTTACCCGAGTGAAACATGTCTTTAAAATACCGGACCTCACCATATCTGATATTAGAATAATGGACCATGCATGGTTAATCTGGCCATGGTAACCCTGGATTCTACTGGGAGCCAGTTGAGCTCTCTACTTGGCCCCGCAATCCTAATATGATTACATTTTTTATATGATTAAATATTTTCCTTTAGTACTTATAAAGTCTCACCCTCTCTATCACTCCTTCCTTCATACAGGACAGGTCCTGTTTGACTCCGAAGAAGATGCAAGTCAAAATGTCAGTCACCCTTGCAAAATAATCACCCCCGCAAAATAATCACCACTGCAAAATAACCACCCCCCGCAAAATAATCACCCCTGCAAATAATCAACCCTACAAAATAGTCACCTCTGCAAAATACTGCAATCACTCTGCAAAATAGTAACCCCTGTAGGGTGCGTTGACAGGTGAGATTTTGTTCAACTTTTCATTCGTACTAGGCCTACTTATATTTGACAGCCAGCCTGCCTCTTTTGTGTCAGTTTGGTTTAACTGCCTACATGGGCCTCTCAGACAGGGCCTGCAACTTTGTTTTGTCTGACGGTTCCTAGTATAAGTCAACAATGTTAAGATATTGTTCACAGTATTGAGGAACCTTGGTTGCCAAGGAAACTAAGCAAGATGAAGCCACATCTTGCTGACGTGATGACGCAAGGCCGTGAACCCACGCCATGTGTGTATAAATCTCTGCATCTCTGTTTAAACTTCAGAAGAATGTGTCATGGAACCTCACTCTAAGCATTTCCAACGCTTGTAAGATCTCTTCTCTGGAATAAACCCAAATATGAATTTCAATAAGAAGTTTGATCTGTTTATTGATGTAATTAATTGATACCTGACAGCTAGATATGGACCAGTACTTCAACTTCAACTTCAAAGAACTTTATTTTTCCTTTCGGAAACTTCTTTTGTGCGTAGAGAACAATAAAGCTATCATATGTCACTTTGAGGTGTGGTTATTGCCCCTGGAACAATCTTCCACTGCCTATCAAGTTAAACTCCACCATTGAAAGGTTTAAATCCAAATCTAAATTACCTTCAGCTCAGTCTGCGGGCAATCCACTTATATACTCTGGTCACTGATTGTATACTTTAACTTTTGTGTTAAATTGTATTGCACTTATGTTCTTTTTTGTATATTTGTATGAGGTATTGCCTACAGTATTTTTCTTTTTACTATGCTGAATTGTATGAGGTCTTAATGCCATTTTAAATGGAAAGCATTTTGGGTTGTTTTTTAAATGCGTTATATAAACAAAGGCGACTTGACTTGACTTGATGGTGTAAGAGTCCATGTTCCTAAATTATAATTTTTTTACTTTTTGCTCACTGGGCGCGTTTGGAAAACCGATGGAAAAACGCCACTAAAAATCCGAATCCGGTGTGTGGGGACCTTTAATCTTTATCCCATTTGCAACCCATTTTTTCACCCAGAGTAAATTATCTAATGTAATCCTGGGTGCTACACTTCCTCTGCCAACCTGGGGGGGTGGGGTCTCAAGAGTTAAGTTATTGTTAAATATCTTCATTAGGCTACTTTAATTTGCAAAGTCTACACATTATAGAATGTAGAAGAATTGTCATTTCTGTATTGATCATCAAACAGCATGGAATTGTGAGGCTAAATGTCATCAAATGGCTCAAATGTTGAATAAATAATGGACCTTAAAAGGTTGAAAACCACTGCAATAAAAGCATAACAACAGCTAACACCACAACGTTGTCTTTGCTCTTATGTATTACTTCCATGCAGGCCTACTGGCTACTGGTCCATAGCTCTAATGCGTTTTAGAGCTGGATCAGAACTATAGGCAACATTCAAAAGAGCAGCCATAATAAGTAGCCCAAAAACTAAAATCTGAAAAGAACAAACACAAAACATATCGGATGCTCTCTAGAGAAGCAGATGCTCCATAAATTCAGATTATTGTTAGACACCACCAATGACTAGAAAAGCTTTAATAAGCCAAACGCGAATCTGCCGTTGGCAAAAAAGTGTTATATGAGCATAGATCTAGTAGCCAAATAAAAGGAACTTTGAGATATGAAAACCAGCAGCGGGCTCTTTAAATCCTTCCCCCTCCCTCCACACACATGCGCAAGAGTCGACACCCCACACTGTACACAGCTGTTTGATACAAACTCTTTTCGTGTGTGACTTAAAGAGTATTATTATACTATTATATTGGTGAAATAAAACATAAAAACGTATAATGTAACGTTACACAACATGGACTTGCAGTACAGCTGCTGTCAGTGTGTTGTCAGGGAGATATCGTCGCAACAATGAACAAGCGTTGCTTCCTTAATTCCAAATGATTATGTATCTGATTCAGGTGAGTTAGCTAAACACTCTGCTCTGTGAAATTATGGTATTACGCAAAAACTACTGTGTACCTGTGAATTTAATTATTGAATAGTCCTATTGCAATGACTCATGAGCTGTGCTTTGTGACGAAAGGGCTAAACGCTAAAGCACTGTGTGTGTGTGTGCGTGTGTGTGTGTGTGTGTGTGTGTGTGTGTGTGTGTGTGTACTGTACGCGTGTACCATAGGGTGTGTATTTTTAAATATCATTGAACAGGTGCTTGAATAAGGTATTCCTCTGGTCCTATATTTCTAAATATTATGTGTTCATTGTCAGTGTGCAGCACAGACTATATCCTTGCAGTTACTATAGTTTCTCCTGTAAGTTCCTCTGAATAAACAAACAACAACAACAAACTAGTGATAATGTAGAGCAGCAATGTTCTCAAACATTTCCATGTCAAGGAACCCAAATTGATAGGCTATATATATACTAGCCTGTGTAGACTCTAGGCATATGCACCTTTTCTTCTTTCCATCTTTGTACTTCTTTTGTTTTATGCATCCTTATGTCATTGTATAATTGTTTTTCCGTTGCTTTAATTGATGTTCTGTACTAAAAGCGCATTGAATTGCCTTATTGGTACACCTGTCATAAAGAACAAGACTCATGCTGCCCTCTAGTGGAAGCTGTTAGTACAGCAGCTCAACAGACCAATAATCTCTCATTAAACCACTTCAACCCTACACAGTCCCCACCACTGGAGCCAGTCAGATGGATGGAGAATGGACATGATGACTGGAGACACCACGAGGGGGGTCTACTCTACAATGACTTCAGTCCATGAGATCCAAAGTTTTACCCTGGCATCACTTACATATATCGAGAAGCCAAGAAGAAGACATCTCAGGGTAGGAAGCTTTTTTTCCCCTTTGCTGCTGATTGTGTTGTGTCGGCCAGTGGTTCCCAAAGTGGGGTCCGGGGACCCCCAGGGGTCCTTGAGGGAGTCTGTGCAGACAGTGTGGTCTATGAGCTCTGATCTTCTCTGTGCAGACAGTGTGGTCTGTGAGCGTCTTTGAGCTCTGATCTTCTCTGTGCAGACAGTGTGGTCTTTGAGCTCTGATTGTCTCTGTGCGGACAGTGTGGTCTTTGAGCTCTGATTGTTGTTACAATATTTGGGGTTCAGTCTGATCGGATGTCTTATTAAAATGTATTGTAAAATAATCACACCCGTGTGAAGTGAGGGGCGCTCTTATCATTATACATCATCATACATCATCTCATGATCAACTGAATGAATGTATGTGATTGGTTAGCCGATTTGCTCGTCTACATATCGTAAAGGGTCCCTTCATTGTCAATAGCATTTAATGTTTGGGTTGCCACAAATTTACGTCAATTTGAGGCACATATGACCTAATTTCTCCTTTCCTTGAACTGAATTTATGTGGTCGGTTAGCTGATTTGCTCGTCTACATATGACGTAAATTGAACCTTCATTGTCAATGGCGTTTCATTTAATGTTTGTGTTGCCACAAATGTACGTCATATTTGACGGACATTTGACCTAAATTCTCCTTTCATTGTCAATTGCCAATCACAAGCCAATGTTTGTGTTCACACAGACCCGGAAAGCTGGGTATAGGAGGGGCTCCCTCAAAAAAGAAAGTAAAAAAATGACACCTGTGTGAAGTGAGGGTGACTCTTCTCATCATACGTCATCATACATCATCTCATTCTCAACCAATGGCAGGCACATCTCCCACTCAATCACGCCAGCCAATCACAATTTGTGTCCTCACTTTTGTCTTCAATGTTTGCGTTTACACACTTTTGTCTTCAATGTTTGCTTTTACACAGACCCTCAAAGCTGGACATGGGAGGGGCTAGCGCCCCTCAAAGAATATATAAAACACGAGTTATTTATTTGCGCCCTGTGTCCGGTTTGCACAGGACACAGGGACACACTCACAGGGACAGAAACAGGGGGGAAAAGCAGGTTGAATCTTGGAGTTGTCGAGTTAAACAAAACAAGACTTCTAACAAGTAATAACGGCATACAGTAGCTCTCATGATGATCTTAGACTGCATGTGGCCAGTCTGTGACATCAGGTCATTTATGACATGTCTACAGTATGATGACGTGTGACTGACTCAAAATCTGAGCAAGGTCTGATCTAAACCTCATTGACTTCCAATTATAAAAGTAACTTTTTTCCTTTTTCCATTAAATCATAATGTAAACAAAACGGGTGGAGTTACTTCTTCAAAGTTCAGCCTACTGGTCTGAAGAAAGGTGGCACTGATCAGTCCAGTGGTTTTCTAGTTAACCTCCGGATACACAGAGAGAAAATCTTATAGAATATAGACCTAGTGGCACGCCACGCACAAGACATCCGGTGTTGATTCGGCAAGACCCACTCACGGACAGAGACACAGTGACAGACCCTCTTCTAGTCGTCTCAGTTGTGTAAAAAAGAACAAGACGCGTGGCTCCCTGTGAATCTCTGATGTCACATTGATGCAATTTACAATGTAGGCAGACGCTCTTAATCCAGAGTGATTTACATTAAGCAAGAACAAAAAGAATGGCATTACATCACATAGTATGAAAGTCATATTATGTCAGTCTGGCCAAAATATGGAGTTCAGCAGGACGGTGGATGAGATTATTATGTCCGTATTACTATTATCACAAAACGTTACGGTACTATTACTAATATTCACAATGAAATATTGCTTTACCAATCTAATAAACATTCCGCAGCAAAAAAATATTCAGAAAAAATCTTAACAAGCTTGTTCTTTCCTTTTCCTTTTATGTAAAGCATCTTTGGGTACTTAGAAAAGTGCTATATTAATCAGAGCTATTATAATTCAATTTAATTATTAAAAATGAATCAAAAAAGTGTGTGAATAATTCAGTGTGGAACAAGTTTAGGGAGGAACTAGGGAACGGCAAGGCTGATAAAACACACCATTAACCTCACCTGCCTTGATCCAACTGCTATTCCTGCTTCCTTCGAGAATAAACTATGTCTTTTTTTTTTAATTCTTTTGTAATTAAAGTTTTTATTTTTCAGTCTTACACTCAAAAACAGCACAACAAAATAACTGTCTGGCTTATAGTACATAATGATAATAATCAATAAACATATAGATGATAAACAAGAAACAAGGAGTAACACCACAAAACAAATCATCTAGTCATAGCCATCAAAAAATACACAGTAGACCTATTATATAGCCTACCCTGAGAGAGTCTCTCATAGAGCAAGTGTCTTGCTTCAGAGAGGCATGCCATTAAAAATAACCTCAAGTGGTTATAAGGACCGTCTCCAGTAAAATGAGCAAATAACTAACAAAAAACTCCACTTAAAAATAAAAATAACCAGCCCTTTTATAATATAATAATGGCCATCTGTCCTCATGCTGTGCCCTTGCTGCAGTGGAGACTAGAGAGGCCTGAGTGATACATGACTGTTGAGATGTTTAATTTATGAAGATACACCATCCCGATTGGAGCCACTAGAGGTGACATGGTACACAAATCCTACAAATGGTCTACTAACTGATGTTTACTGGCGCTAGATCCCGCGAGTGTTTCTGGAACAGAGAAAGGGTTGATAACGTGTATTCATTTATCTTGATTTGTCATTTTTGTATGAAGATCTTGGGAATATTGTGTGGCTTGTCACTTGTGACCAATATTTAGTTCAGTGACCATGGGGCAATTGAGAATGGTTCAGAAGCTGTGGTCATGTTCACCTTTCCATTGGAAATAATAGACTGATTGATGGCTTCTAATTCCCCCACAGACGTCTTGACTTTTCCATAGTTTGCAGCTGTCAACCTCCTCTGGAGTCAGCCCTGAAGGATAGTCATTTTGTATTTTAAAACAAAAGGCCAGACGCCAGAGGGTTACACTTGGCATGGGTTGATCTGAGATGTTCTGGTCTCCATCATGTAGATTGTTGCAACAACGCTGCCAACTTGCTGTGGTGGTGTGCCTCTGTCAACCTTATGCTGGCAATTGTATGGCTATCTTTACTGCCTTTTTTGTTACGTTTTTTGGCCTTTTAATGCAAATACGATAAAAATAGAATATGTAGTTTTATATACCAAACCAAAAGCAAACAAAGAAAATGTTAATACAATGATAAAATCTTTTCAGTCAGGTAAAGAAAGTTCTGAGGAAAAAAACACCATCTAGTCTGTTGGTTGTATCCGGGTAGCACAGTCAGTACAGCCCTCATTCTGTCCCACAAGTTTCTGGGTTTGATCTTGGTCATCGGCAACCAGCATAGGAGTAGCATGGCTTGGGTAACTACAGTAAGTTTTGCAATAAGTACTGGGAGACTGCAATGCATTCCGTAAACCTCCGGTTCAGGCCTTTGTCACTAAGTTCCAAGTCTATGTAGAAGAGCGGCCATTGGACTGGCCCCGTGAAGTGAACAGAGTTGTCGGAACTCTCTCATCTATATGCAGAAATCCATCTCCCAGGGGGAGAACTGGTGACACACTCTCGTTCTTGCCGATACTGACAATAAGCACTCTGGTCTGATCCGCTACTTATTTTGGAGGAATGAGTCCAGCGAGATGTGCACCAAACCAAACCTCACATTGCATACTTTTGAGTCCATTCTCTGGCTAAGGTGTTGTACTGCTGTTTATCGGATTTGTAGATGTGCGCAATGTCCGGGACAAGAGGGTCATCCGGATTCGGATCGCAAAGCAAAGAGCATATGGACAATAACACCTTGGACACCGTGAGGGCGGGTGACCATTGTGACCTCAGGATGTCAAGGCAAATGCTCCCGTTGCTGTTTATGTTTGGGTGATAGATCTTGGTCGTGAAGGCCACCTTTGGAGGTTTAAAGGGGTAGTCGGTGGGGAAGTGGATGGCGAGGAAGAACACCCCTCCTTGGTATGCGCTGTCGGTCGGTCCCATGATGGTGGCCTGCCAGTGAAACAGGTCCTCCCCGATTGGACCGGCTGAGCACTGAGCTGGTGGGTCCGTCTGCAGGTCCTGCAACTCCTTCTTTATCCTCCTCAAAGCCATGTCAACCCTGTTGAAGTACGTTTGTTAAGTTTAGGTCTGATTTGCTTTCGATAACGGCTAACTCCAAACACCAAACTCTTTGACTAAGCTGCAGAGAGATGTTGTCTTATGTTGACCTCTGTGTGACCTGCTTTTAAAGGGCCAGATTGGTTAATGCCGTGACGTCACCGCTGGGTCACAAAAGTGACGTCATTGACCCGCGCACAACATCACATAGGTTATTCCAATCAGCTGAACCGACGAAGTCCAATGAACAATGATCTGATATGTGCTCGTGGTGAAACACTTCATCCCTCTGCAATGTGGGTTTCACACATCGCAAAGGCAAACATTAGCATTTGTTCAACAGACAAGTTCATTTCATGTCTGCAACCAGAAGGACAAAGATCAACACTGCAATAAACACAATAAAACATATAATAAGGTGTTCAGATCCATGGCCAACAACAATGGAAACAGTCGTCTTAGAAGCTGCAAAATATGTGCAGGTGACAGACAAACAGACATGTGCCTTCATTGTCAATGGCATTTAATGTTTGTGTTGCCACAAATTTACGTCATATTTGACAGAATAAAAAAAAGTCAGAAACTGACACGTAAAAATGCAACTCTCACATTAGTCAGGGAATATTATCAGTATAATGTCAAATCTAGGAATACATTTCTTACAAAGAATTTCTTCACCAATGTGTTTGTAAAGGTGTCTACTAAACATATTCCGCATTGGTTTATATTCAACCACCCTAGGGGAATTCTTGACAGCTGCTGAAAGTTGGGGTACCATACAACCATTAAACCATTAAAATGTTCTAAATTTCATTATGCTTTAAGTAGAATGTGACATGTCAAACTAGGGGGTTTTCATCATTCTGAATCAATTCCACCGTCCAAAACCTGGACGGTGGAATGGATTCTTTAAGCCCAATGAGTGTTTTTCATGCAAAACTAATGCCTGGAATGGATTCAGAATCATGAAAACCCCCTAGTTTGACACGGCACATGCTACTTAAAGCATAATGAAATTTAGAACTTTTTTGCCATATATTGGTTGTTGATTGTACCAAAAATTCCCCTGGGATATGTTGGTAGACACCCTTACAAACACATTGGTGAAGAAAGTTCTTGGTAAGAAATGTATTCCCAGATTTTATTAATATCCCCTGACCACATCTCATGAACAAGCTACACTGTAATGCCACTGAGCTGCCCTCATAGATCCCCTCTCCACCAATGATTTATTGTATTACAAATTTTACATTTTTAAATATGCAAATGAGCCATTATGTAGGAAAAATATAGAAATAATAGAAAATATGAAAAAGCTACTACTATGGAAGGGTTATCATGTATTCATTTACTTGTATTGATCCTATAAACAATGTAATATAGGTCTAGTTTTGGTGGAAAGGGGGTCTATGAGGGAAGCTCAGTGGTATTATAGTGTAGCTCTGGTAGGAGTTATATGGTCTGTCGGCCACATGGTGGCACTGTTGCACCCATCTCATTTTTGGTCTTGTCTGATATACAGTACCTACATGCTGTTGACCGGCCTACAATATAGTCAACAAGGCTTCAATATAGTTACCAGTAGTTTATTTTGGTCATGATTTAGTAATTAAAAATACCTGTGTGAAGTGAGGGGCGCTCTTATCATCTTACAACATCAATTGCAACATAATGTGTGTTTAAACCCATTCTGGATGGGAACCCCTTTTGGTGTTTTAACTAAGCATTATGTTATACTTTAGCTATTGAAAAATAGCAGATCTACAAGCTCATAGCACGCATGGCGCGCTACGAGCTTGTCGGTCTGCTATTTTTTTTAAATCGTCAAAATGCGGCACAAATCTTTGAATATATATATATATATATATACATCGCGTCTGTGCCGATCCCTGACGATGTCACGTAAATGCGACATGTGGTCGACCAAATTATTTGGACAAAGAATCAAAGGTATATTTATGGTCATGATTCACCGGGAGCCTGGATGGCTTGGTTCCAGGCTTAATATAATATATATTTATTTATCAATATATTAGGAAATCTCCATGGGGAAGGAGCTTTCTATCTGTGACACCACAAAATGGCCACCGCTGCTATACCCTATACTCAGTATGTCTGAGCGAGGCCAGGTTGTCATGGTTACCGTTGTTGCTGGTCAGACTTCACCTGTCTGATATCATGGACTCCATATTTGGGCTGCATGGCTGAAGAGAAATGAAAGACTACTATTTTTCCATCATGGACATTGGCTGGCTTTATCCAAGTCTGACATCTTGGACTATATATATAGGCATAGCCGAGTTACAACTCATGGCTGAGCTACAACATGCCTCAATGTCCATTGATGACATATTGTTGCGAACGCAGTGATTGCGAACGCAGTGAGCACTTACTATGAGACCTAGCAGATCATGTCTGTCTGTCTGTGTGTGTGTCTGTGTGTCCCCCCCTTTGTGCCCATATGGAGCTGAGTGATTTGTTTGTGATTGATGCAACACACTCCATATTTGGACGTATAGCTGCTTTGGGGACTCCTTATATGGTTATCTATGGCTAAGTTAAAAAAAAAAATAACTTAAAAATAAATCTTAAAAAAACCCAAATATGTACGAGCTGCGTTCGCTTCCCGCGTTTGCGCGTCTTACTGGTGACATCACCACAAGAACATCCCTGCCAGACAGTATATAATCACAGCCAGGTATCCTTACCTCCATAAAAGTCATTTGTGTGGTGGTAGAGCCATGTCTCTAGGAGAACAGAAGTGGTTCATATTCAGCCTTGTGTTATTTTCTCTATACTATATTCCTACTGTCGTTCTTTGCGACGGCCTTATCATCCTCTTTTTGTGTTATATGGCATGGTATAACAGACAATCCCTGTATGTGAAGCAGTTCATATATCCCAGTCCCACCGTGATCTGTGCGCTAGTGGTATGTTCTCTAAGTCTTTATTACGCGTCCGCTCTTCTACGTGTCATCCTTATCCTCGGAGCGTCCGTTATGGCATGTTATCATAACAGACAGTGGCTGTACGGGTTCTTAGGCCCTGATGCCCAGCGTGTACTGACCCTTACAGCCGCATTCTGGCGCCAGTGGACCAGCAGGAACAGAGTCCTGTATTCTGCACCAGAGAGAACCAGAGGCCGCCACTGCAACCATGCAACCATTGTCCCGGATCCAGGAGTCCATTCTGGCCCAAGTCTTCAGCGGACTACTGGCGGTTATCGACAAGACGAGTCGTTCGTGTCTAATCCCCGGGATGTCTTCATGGGGAGCAACATCAGGAAACCTGAAGGTCGAGATGGACTACCGCAGGCCGGAGGACTGGACCAACTGGACCAGGAAGTGGACTGTGAGTCAGAGAACACATTCACATTCACTCAGCGCCATTCTCTGCAGAAGACGTGCTACAGGAGGAAGAACATCCTCCGTCCTCTCAAATCCATGGCGCTCCCAGTCACAACGAAGGTGACGTTCCCAGACGACAAGATGCTCAAAGAGAGTCACAATGATGACGGAACTGTTACAGTCGAGCAGAAAAGCAAAAGCAAGCGAGATCCTATTGCAAAAGTCCTCAAGCGATGGGAAAGCACAGGCCAAGTCGGACAATTCTATGATCAAAGACAGCGGCAGCGTTAATGTGCTCGCTCTCGCACTGTGTTTTGCAGTTTTGTCCTCATAGCATTCTGGCTTTGAGGATGCAAGTGGCACCGTTTGCAGGGGGAGACATACAAAAAGAATGAAGGTTCCGTAAAAGACTTGGCTGCCACATATTCATATTCATGTGTCACCCACTATCAACTACATTGCCATTTACTTGGCCTAAAAAGTACTGTATAGAATTGTGTTGCCGATTCAACTTTTACATATTTCAGAGAACATTCATGGTAATGTGTATTTTTAGACTCTTGTAGTATATTAAAATACCATACAGGAGAGTAAATGTGCACGGCAGACAGACGACGAGATGATGTTCCTTGATGTTTATTCAGAGTACACAGCACAGCAAACAGCATAGGTCCGACGGCCTTATGCCGTCGGGGAGAAAGCCCCCGTTACATGGTAGAGGAAGATGAACATGGGGAGAGAAGGAGAAGGAGGAATAACCGGCCCAGATCTTTCTTTGTCTGGCATTATATACACAAATGCACGTGCACTGTTCTGGCGTATGTTCATGTGTTTACATTGCTCTCGGGCCTATCAGAATGTTCCACGTCTGACCACCGCCTTGGCTCTCAGAGTCCAGGGGCCTCCCTGTGTTATTCAATAGCACCCCCCAGGCCTTATGTGTCCATGTGCATGCGTGTGTGTGTATGTGTGTGTTCAAGGGGGCCTTGCATGTGTGTGTGTGTGTGTGTGTGTGTCATAGTTTGACACACAGTTTGACCCTCGCTCAGAGATGATTGGGAGAGATTCACTTAGCTGTATCTATAGTATGTCTATCATGAAGTATAAACTTTACTAAATATTCTACACTCTACACCAAACCTCTTTGCTGAAAATAGACGATTTTTGGCTAATGTTCCCCTCGGAATATAGGAATGCTAGGGTTTAAGTGGTTAAGGTAAATAAAAGAAAAATGTCCTATCACACAAAGATTTGGAAACGCCGCTTTAGTAATTCTGAAGACCCCCGCTATAGAGGTACAAATGTATCCCCAATGCAGTGATTCTGAGACCCTGGTCAACAATACGTATATGGGGCTTAAAGTTTAAGAGTCAATGGCAGCAATGCAGCCTTGTAAAGACTCAAACCACTCAATGAAGAAACCAAGACAAAGTCTTCAAACCGAGGCTTGACATTTATTCTGCACCAAAAACAACCAGCAATGACACTCTCCCATATATTACTGAACATCAACAATGTAAATTAAAAAGAAAATTATATCTAGTGTGCTATACTAGCTAATACTGAAGCGATCTTGGTGGCTGATTTTATGGAGCACTTCACTGAGGGATGTTTCACTTTCAAAAAGGGTTTTTGGTCATGTTATCGTCTACTCTGGCTTTTGTGAGCACCCCAGAGAGTTTTTAAGTCTCTTGATTTAGTATTCAGATAGGCTATTTGATATTCATTTTAGCTGCCCCAGGCGCGGCAGCTAAAATGAATATGAAATATTTAAATACTGAATCAAGCAACTTAAGATTGTTAAAAGAAGTTAAATGAAATATCCCTTTAAGAACTGTGTATATGCTGTATATTGTGGTAATCTACAGTGAGGCAAAACCTGTAATGATAAAATAAAGGCCTTTTGTTTACAATGCACTTTTAGTGTTTTAAACATTATGTTATAATTTAGCTATTGAAAAATAGCAGATCTACAAGCTCATAGCCGGGCGCTACAAGCTTGTAGGTCTGCTATTTTTTTTTAATCGTGAAAACATTTATTTCAGAAAACTGGAGGATTTGAGGTCAGGCCTAAATGGGTTAAAGCAGCATGTGACAATAAAATAACATATCGATGGTGATTAATTAAAGCACGGCACTAAAGGACCTTCCAACACCTGGTCTGGGAAAGGTTGGCATAATCAACAAGCAGCATTTGTGAGATTCAGTAGTTTCAGTCAGACCTGTTGAAATAAAGTTATAACACTGTTGTTCTTTATCAACACGCTTTACCATGATTCAGTGTTTGGAACTATTGGTTACTCGATGGCAAGCGTTACTTCACATTCTTGTTGCAAATTCCAAATCAACTGGTAAGTTGGTTTTGGCAAATTAATGAATTTTAATTAAAAGAAAATAATGTTTTTTTGCTCCCGATCCGATTCTGATGATTTGATTTTCAGTATCTGCCGATACCGATTTCTCCCGATCCGATATTTATATTTTTATAGAACACTTATGCCATGTCACATCACAATATCCAGTCTAATATCAAGATATGGATATAATATTGATACAAGGATGTCCCGATGAATAAAAATTAGTTGATCGGCCCCGATTTCCGATCACGTGATCGGATCAGGACAACCCTAATGACTAATATCTGTTGTTTACAACGGAGCTCTATGGAGTGTCGAAGCTCTCTCTCTATATAAATATAGCTCTGGTTTCAACCAAGTAGATCCCTGGCCTGTTCATGGTTCAATTAGAAAACGTTGCAATGTCACAAAATACAAAACTAAATTCTCTTACACTCTGTGGTTCTCAAAGTCCCCTAGATGTCCTTGAGGTGGACACCCCAGTTAGATGATAGATAGCTAGTATCCAAAGGGACCCTTAGAGGTCTGTAGTTCTGTACCACTGAGGGCGTACAGAAAGTTCCATCTGTACACTCTCGAGAGGTATGGGTGGTCCGTGGCCTAAAATGGCCTGACGAGGTTTGAGAGCCAAGGTCTTACGTGTGTCTGTGAGCTGCTTTCCAATAACATACAGGGTCTTGCTGTGATCGTTCCATTCCTTTTTGAATTACCAACCAATACATTGAGACAATTTGACTATTGATCTCCAAATCCATCGAAAAATTATAAACAACAATAGGATGGTTGCAGTGATAAAAAAAAAAAAAGTAAAACTATAGACTATTACAGTCCACTCGCTCCAAAAACACAGGAAGTAAAACATATTGTCTTTTAACCACATGAACCCCTTGCGTCCCTATTCTGGGGCAAAACATTCAGCAAAAATAGCAGATCTACAAGCTCACAGCACTCTAGTGAGCTTGTAGATTGGCTAATTCTACTGAAGACATTTGGTGTAGAGAGGTAAAAAAGAGGGGGACCAAGTATAGAGGATATAGGGTTTAAGTGGTTAAAAGGAAAATATTATGTTATTGCGGTCTTATAAAAAAAGTTTAAACTTTCAAACAAGCGTTTCTGGACAAGCAAACAAAGATGAGTTCACCGATCGTTTCAGAGCCATTATCATATTTAGCCAGTAACAAAATCTTGACATGATTTACAGACATCTAACAATGTCAAATTGGTTATTTTAGAATATTATATTTGTCAGCATGTTCACATTAACAGTCAATCGATGTCAAAGAGACGGTCGTTTGTGAGTCTGTTGCTTCTGTGTCGAGGCTTTGGGACATGATTACGTTAGTTGTGCAACCTGCCAACATACAAAGTCATTTCTGTGACTTAACCCATTCTGACCTGAGATCAGATTCATACGAGGTTTCCACTGGACACACACTGGTCTGATTAACCCATTCTGACCTGAGATCAGATTCTAAAAATGTCAGTCGTTCTTCGAATTTTTCAAAAATAGCAGACCTACAAGCTCGTATCGCGCCACTCGGTGGCGCGATATGAGCTTGTAGATCTGCTATTTTTCAATAGCTAAAGCATAACATGATGCCAACACCAAAATGGGTGCCCGGTCAGAATGGGTTAAGATGCAAAAGTTAAGTTAGTCTCCTGCATAACATAATTTTGTCAATTTAACATGAAGTAGGCTTTGTTTAAGATGCGAAAGTTAAGTTAGTCTCCTGCATAACATAATTTTGTCAATTTAACATGAAGTAGGCTTTGTTTAAATGAAAAGTGTGGGGAAAAACCTATTTCCAGGCTTATCAAAGGGGAAAGCGTCACAGCAAGACACTGGCTTTTGATACATTTCTCATTTTTCTTTCCCTTTTTTTTCCAATATAATAGATGTCCCCAAAAATGTGAAATAAACAGAAAAAGGGAATTGGAAACGTGGGATATAAAAAAAACGAAATATCTTAATATACTCGTATGTATAAACAGAGTAGTGTTGTGTATACTGTAGTCCCTCGTGTCGCTCCTGTGAAAGAAACCATTAGAGCGACTGATGGGTGTTTTCAATGTGGTCGGACCAGCAGCTATGGAGCCTCCACGGCCCAGAGAAACAGTGTTGGGAGAATATACGGTAGCGTGTGTGGAAGCGGGACATTGTCTTTGAACATCCTCTGTCCGTTGAACCTCCCCTTGATGTCCGTGATTAAAATACATTTATGTATTTTAAAAAAAGAAAAGGAAAATAGCCAATCGCAATGTGAGCTTGTAGCTTAGTCTTTTTCGCAAGGTGTTAACTATAAAACCAAAGTATAATGGCTATAATTTAATTGGTTAATTAAACCAATCATTGATGCGGCGACTGTCCTCGGCTGGGTTTCTCTGCTGGTCTAAGTAGTGTCTATCAGTAAAGTAGCCATCCCTGGCCTCTTGACGGCCCAAAGAGTTCCAGTACGGTTCCTCATGCTGGTCCTCCTCGGCCAGTGTGTCTGGGTCTCCGCCGAAGAGGTCATTCTGTAACTCCTGTTCCTCGGCTACTGTGTCTGTACCGAAGAGTTCATGCTGTAACTCCTGTTCCTCGGCGACTGTGTCCGTACCGAAGAGTTCATGCTGTAACTCCTCCTGTACCTCGCCGAGTCTGTCCGTGTCTGCACCGAAGAGGTTGTGCCGTCCCTCGGCGAGTGCATCCGAGTCTTCACAGAAGTGGTCCGGCCGGTCGCTGAAGAGAGGACCAGAGATGTACTCCTGGTGGGGCTCCGGCGGGGGGCTTGGGGGCGTGGGGTCGGCCGGGGGCAGCACGTCCAGGCTGAAAGATGTCCTCTCCAGCACCAGGGGCCCGTAGTTCAGAGGGAGGCTTACCTTGAACACCGGATTGTTCTGGCTCTTCGTCTTCCTCTTCCGTCCCTGCCTCGCCTGCTCGCCGGCATGCTCCTGCGTCCCTCCCGTGCCCGAGTCCTCTGCGGCGCCATTGCTTGGCCCTGCAGAGAATAGAATGAAATGAAGACAATTTGAATGCCGATAGGTTAAAAGGCAACAGAAAATAGACATTAGTAAGGAAGCAGAGTACGCGACTCATCACATTCCCATATTATGCATTTCCTCCTGGCACCTGCTGCCATTACATCAATCAACCTCCTACGTTGAGAATTGACACGACAGGGCAGTCCTGGTGTTTGACAAGACACCGAGGACTGCTTCTAATGGAGCTTTAGCCCTACCACAAATGTACAGTGATCATTTAGTCAACGCTAAAAAATATTTTATTTGGGCAGTCTCTTTAGATAAGTGCCCAGGTAAGTTTCCTTCTCATACGGTGATAATAACATGGCGATAGTTTCCCTTTATGAATCACACACCTTGTAAGGACCATCGTGTCGTCTGCTTGTCAGCCGGAGTCCACACATTACCATCCCCCAACTTCTTTATACCTGAAACAAAGAGAAAATAAGAGAGAAAGATAGAAAACATGGGAGGATAATATAACCTAGACAACGGGTTTAGAGGCAAGGAAGGAGTGGTTGTCCCTAAATCAATGACTGATGAGGCGGTTAGAATATGAAAGACGGATGCAAGATGAAAAGACAACACTGACTGACGGACAGAAACCACACAGATGAAACGGCAGGTTATAGTAAAAAACACAGAGAATTACAGAGAATGACGGAAGTGATAATATAAACAATTGACAAACAACTGAAACGGCAGATGGCTCGACCGTAACAGAGGTTAAAAGGAGAGAGAGGGGATAACCGCCTGAGGACAGGCGTCAAGACGTTTTGGTGCAGCTATGCAGAAGTGGGGTCTCACAGACAGTGCCCACTGCGAATGTGGGATCCATTTAAATGGTGCATTTATATAGCGCCTTTATCCAAGGCGCATAGATTGTGCATTACATTCACCCATTCACACACACATTCATACACAGATTGCGGCGGAAGTCATGCAAGGTACCAACCAGCACATCGGGAGCAATTTGGGGTTCAGTGTCTTGCCCAAGGACACTTCGACTTGTAGACAGGAGGAGCCGGGATTCGAACCGCCGATCCATGGATCATTGGACGACCTGCTCTACCTCCTGAGCTACAGTCGGCCCCTTTTTTTTTACAGACTAGTGTGGAATACGTGCTGACCATCTGCCCCATATACCGGCCAACCGAATGGCGATCGTGGGTTAATTGACCTAGAGTCCTAGACAATGACACACTGGACTGGCTTGCCGCAACGGAGCTGAAGGTCTAAGGACACACGACAGAAGAAGAAGAAGAATCAGCGGAACGGACGCTCCTCGTGAACAGAGAGGAGGAGAGAGGAGGAGAAGAGGACAGTGGACAATGCATGCAGTTCTGCACTTACACCAGTGGTAACTGTTACCAGTCAGTTGGCTGCACAGGGAGGTTGGTAGCCACTTCACCTAGGAAACACAATTTGGTCATGGTGGGTGTGGAAGGTGGCTTATTTTTGGGGGATTGGATTGGCAAACAGCCTGCTTTAAGTTTATGAATGGGCTGGACTTTGGATCAGAATAAACTATCAAGATTGGAAGCATTCATATTTTCAATCAATAGGGGGCACTAACAATCTGTGCCAGGCGTGCATCTCTAGCTGAATAGTAAATATGGGGGTTAGATAGTTTCAGATGTTTTTTTTGGAGGATGTAAGATTTTGTTAAAACAACAGAAAACACATGTTTTTAATGCAGTGAAAACAGTGCTAATAGTACAGTTCCAGTACTTTTGACGGCTAGGGATTGTAGTATGTATAGTTGACAAACCCCAGGGCCTTTCACTGTACAGGAAACACCAGCTCAACGGCTGCATAAAATGTGGGAGAGCTTGCTTGGTATCCGTTCGATCTGTGTGTTCTTCCATTTGTTCTCTGTCTATATTATTTGTAACTCTCAAATGTCAGAGGAAGGGGACAAAGAATAATAATAATAAAAAAAGGACATTTCAGTAATGTTCCTAATGTCTTCATGGGCTGGAATAGGCTGAGATATCCTTCACAGACTGTTTTGTAGGCTACTGTGGGTATAGGCTTCATCATTTTAGTTTGTATACCTGTTCTATTGCTCTGTTTTGGCTAGGTCTCACTTGCAAAATAAGTTTTTAATCCTAGTGTGACATCCTGGTAAAATAAAGTTTATATTCTCTATCAATGCTCTATTAATTACAAAATTTGGTTCAAGAACAAAAGGATAATTTATACATTTGTATGACAGTGTCGTGCAAAAGGAGGAAACATAGCCAATCTACAATAGTACGTTTGTAGATGTGCCATTTTTGAGAGAATTTGCCAATTTCTGAAAATATTCACCTACAAGAAACAGGGATGCCAGGTTGAAAGTAGTTTGTCTGTGGGATTTATAAAATGTAACCAATGAACAGTAAAACAAGAGACTATAAAGAACAACTACACTTCATTGGAACAGGTTCTTTTTTCCCCACCCGACAGTGACATTTATTTTCTTCTTAACCCATTCTGAACGGGAACCCGTTTTGGTGTTAGCATCATGTTATGCTTTAGCTATTGAAAAATAGCAGATCTACAAGCTCATAGCGCGCCACCGAGTGGCGCGCTACGAGCTTGTAGGTCTGCTATTTTTTGAAAAATCGAAGAACGACTGACATTTTTTAGAATCTGATCTCAGGTCAGAATGGGTTCATCAGACCAGGGTGTTGTCCAGTGGAAACCTCGTATGAATCTGATCTCGGGTCAGAATGGGTTAAAGGCGTGATGAAACGATACCTTAACTTGTCCTCTCCCGTCTTGTTGCTCCACGGTCAGTGCCATGGCCAGGTACAGGTGCCTGTCACAGTTTCTCATTGCGCCCTCGCATTCGGGCTGCATTTCCACCTGCACGCACATTCTTTCAGACGGTGCATTCAAAATAGGCTCAAAACTATCTAAATGAAAAGACGACGAGATGCATACTGGTGTTAACAGTAACGCACCACCATGTTTCTCAAGCGAGGGTGCATGAGCCAAATGTTGGGACGTGGAATGGGGAGACACTTGCAAAAGGTGATGGCGCAATTGGGCCAATTAAGTGTTTTGAAAAACGATGGCCTTGCTGGAAATTGCCGCCTTGTGTACTAGGCTGTGTGAGGAGTCACCTTGATGCGTGGCCGTTATCTGTCCTTGTGATAATGTGATATGTCCTTCTGAGTTCCTAGCAGTCTAAATATTTCAAGACACAGTTGAATGACGGCCTGGTGTTTACATTGTTACAACACGAGTACAGCTTGGTCGGGGCCGGCTTTATCAACGTGTATGAATACCGTACGGTTTGGAAATGCCAATGTTGTCCAATGCTGATAGCTGAACATGCGTACCACACAGGTTCCAATGCTGATAGCTGAACATGCGTACCACACAGGTTCCAATGCTGATAACTGAACATGCGTACCACACAGGTTCCAATGCTGATAGCTGAACATGCGTACCACACAGGTTCCAATGCTGATAACTGAACATGCGTACCACAAAGGTTCCAATGCCTGACAGCTGAACATGCGTACCACACAGGTTCCAATGCTGATAGCTGAACATGCGTACCACACAGGTTCCAATGCTGATAGCTGAACATGCGTACCACACAGGTTCCAATGCTGATAGCTGAACATGCGTACCACACAGGTTCCAATGCTGATAACTGAACATGCGTACCACAAAGGTTCCAATGCCTGACAGCTGAACATGCGTACCACACAGGTTCCAATGCTGATAGCTGAACATGCGTACCACACAGGTTCCAATGCTGATAGCTGAACATGCGTACCACACAGGTTCCAATGCTGATAGCTGAACATGCGTACCACACAGGTTCCAATGCTGATAGCTGAACATGCGTACCACACAGGTTCCAATGCTGATAGCTGAACATGCGTACCACACAGGTTCCAATGCTGATAGCTGAACATGCGTACCACACAGGTTCCAATGCTGATAGCTGAACATGCGTACCACACAGGTTCCAATGCCTGACAGCGAGACTCCAGGTTGATTCCGGTCCGGATTGACATGTCGATCCTATTCTCTCTCTCACTGACTGATCGGGCTTCTCATCCTCTGTTCTATGAGCGTAGCTTGACCGTATGATACAAAGTCCCCTCTTATCTGTGTGTAAACTGGCTCTGATCCCTGCTGCTTTCTCTCGATAACTACTTGGCCATTGACTGTAATTAGCTTCCATGTTAGAAATACAACGTGCATCCAACTCCGTTTGCCTCATCATCATGCAGAATTCCTCGACAATTACTTCGTCCTAATAGCATGCGTCCTAGAAATTCAAAGTCTTATGTAATTATGTGTTTTGTCGTTATAGACCTCTCTGACTTTTGTATGGAGAACTGTCAATGAGGCAGCACACTTTGGGGAGACACAACTGAAGAGTGCGTGGTGTTTATGCTCATAGCATGCAGCTAAGACACGGTGTTGGAAAAAGGCTTCACATTTGGATCATGCGCAAAAAAACAGTTAAGACACCAGTGACCGTGTAGTTAAACTTGTAGTAATGGTGATGAACTAGTGGACACAGAACACACTGACCATGTAGTTGTAGTAATGGGATGAACTAGTGAGGTGATGGATGATGCCGTCATGAAGGGTCTTGACTCGACAGGAGTGACACAGGAAACAGTGCGAGCGTCCGTCCTCCTCCCCTCTGCACTCCACCACACGGTTCAGACCTGGTGAAAGCACGTGGAGATACACACAATTTAGTTAACTTATTAATTTATGAATTATGATAGATTGATTTATTTGATTTCTCGTTTTTATTCATACCTTTGAGCATGTGGCATATACACTGCTGCTTACCATTGGTACTTCCTCTACCCCCTTAGCAATCTGAGAACCCATCGTCAAAAAATAGGAAAAATGGCACCCTATTTTCCTTTTGAATTGGACTTGTCAACAATCTGTCTCGAGAGACTACCCCCTAGCAAGCATACAGTGTATAGTGCTCAAGTGCCCCCATCCTGTTCCATCACACACAAAGCCATAGCCTGTTTGTTTTTTTACTTGTTCTTGAACAAACCTTTTGGAATGAAAATGTGTTTTTTGTACTTCGAGACTTCGAGAACACCAACAGACCAATTGTGTTCGCATGTACACACTTGACACAGCCGAATGCACCGCGGTGGATTCCAACCCCCATAGACTTCAAGGTTCAAGGGAGTTTATTGTCATTCCATACAAGCACATGTACGATAGGAATTAGGAACGCTACTTCCTTGTTGCTCAGATCGTGGTTTTATGGCGCTCCACAGTAGTTGGCATGGTCTTTACCACTGCACCACCCCAGCGCTATCCAAAAGGGTCTGATGTGAATAATTTTAACTTTCTACCGCAACAGATTAAATGTGTAAAAACTCACCGATAATAGGCTTGGTGTCTGTATAGCCATGGAGAAAGACGTTGCTGTGCTCGGATTGGCCAGGGGGCTTGAGTGGCATTTGATAAGTCCCAGGCAACATGAGCGAATTCTCCGACTGTCCAGTGGTTGGGGTCATCCACGTAGGGGCGGGAGGCCTGGTCATCTCAAATGACTGTTTTTGTGATGGGGTGAAATCAACCGACTGCTTTTGTGAATGGGTGAAATCCACTGACAACGTTTGTGGTTGGCTGAAATCAACTGACAGCATTTGTGATTGGGTGAAATCCACTGACAACGTTTGTGTTTGTGGTTGGCTGAAATCAACCGACAGCATTTGTGATTGGGTGGAATCAACAGAGGGCTTCTGTGATTGGGTGAGAGCCTCGAGGGAATAGGCCGATTGGACGGATGAGTACAGCTGGGCCCAACGTCCATCTTTGACGGCGTGTAAAAAACTTATTGCTGTGGAGAGAGAGTTCATTTTAGATATCAAGTCAATTAACCCATTTTGGCCGGGAACCCATTTTGGTGTTTGGCATCATGTTATGCTTTAACTATTGAAAAATAGCAGATCTACAAGCTCATAGCGCGCCACCGAGTGGCGCGCTACGAGCTTGTAGGTCTGCTATTTTTTGAAAAATTGAAGAACGACTGACATTTTTAGAATCTGATCTCGGGTCAGAATGTGTAAATCAGACCAGTGTGTGTCCAGTGGGAAACCTCGTATGAATCTGATCTCAGGTCAGAATGGGTTAACTACTTACAGCTTTTGATGCACAATAGTCGTGTGCAAAACATAGATCTACACACATCATGTCATGTAGGAGCTGACTTTATACCCTTGTATAAAAGGGTATATATGGTATTCAGGAGAACATGTTGGAATGTTATTAGATGTACTGTACAGACCCTCACAGGGACATACTAGTGAATCAAATCGAAGGTATAGCTACCAGGGACATAACGCTTAAATAAAAAAAGATGACCCCTGACCTTTGGACTCGCTGAGGGACGCCATCATCTTGTATGCGGCTGGATCCAATTCCATGACCTTGAAACATCATGTTGACGAAGAAAAAAGAATGAACATGCAAAACACATAGGGGCACTTAGAAAGCACGATCAATCACTTAGCTGGGGACTCTACCTGTACGTCCCCGGGTCCCTCTTTCTTCTCCAGCACACGGGCCAAGTCCATCAGGGGCCAGGCCAACTTGGACAGGTCCGTTACCTCCCGTCCGCCCATAATGTACGGGTGACAGACTTTCTGTCAGGAGAGACGTATGGTAAATGGATTTATATAGCACCTTTATCCAAGGCCCTTGGGCATTACATTCACCCACATATTCACACACTGATGTCGGAGGAAACCATGCAAGGCACTAACCTGCTCATCAGGAGCAATTAGGGGTTTCAGCGACTTGCTCAAGGACACGTCAACACTAACTCTGGGGGATCGAACTGGGAACCTTCCGGTTCCAAAGCGGCCCCTCTACCCCTGAATCACTGCAGCCCTGTCATCCCTTACGGCTAGAAGGAGTGGCGTCAATGTGTGAAAATAGGTGATCTACAAGCTCACAGCGTTCCTTGCTGCGACGTATTGTTGAGCTTGTAGATATGGGCTATTTTTGGTGCGCGACAAACAAATAGCTCAGCTACAGTGTTTCGTCCCTGGCTGAACTCCCTCCAAGTCAAACTAATGAGCAGTTTGTACTGCCAACTCACAGACCTTGAAAACGGAACACAGACAGGAGTAAACGGTCTCCTGGGAGGCCGGGACTTTGAAAGTGTCCTGGCTGCCACAGGAAGAGATAAGGTGGTTTTAGGCAAGATAACGTGTCTGCCAAGCATCTTAACATAACTACTCTACTGTCTCTTTTTTAACATCGACATGGGAGGCTTTTCATATTAAAAGGGCCTTGAACCCCCAGTAAGTGTACTACTCATAGTCTAGTCCACTGATTCTCAACCTTTTTACAGACTCCAAGAATTAGGCCACAGACCCGATTTGATACAAGTTTTATTTATTTTATCTTTGGGACCCCATTCTACTGTTTAAGAATGGATTGTTACAGGTCCATTTGGTCCCCAACTATCAATCAGCAAGCTGGGGATCCCCCTCAAGGACCCCTGCGTAGAGAACCATGGGGGACTGTCACGTCAACTGTATTTGTAATGCACTTAATCACAGTTACAATCTGTAAGGGCTTTACTGGGGCCACATAACGAAGGAAACAAACAGTCCTGAGAGACCCTCAATCATGTGAGTTAAACCTCCCAAGAAACAAAAGTAAAAGAAGAAACCGCAGGAAGGATCACAAAGCAGGGGCTGCTAAGGTGTCCTTCGGGAGTTAATCATAGGTGTTTGTTTGTTTGTGGCGCCCCAAAAAACACAGTGTCTGTCTGTGCCTACTTACAATGTAGTTGCATCTGTGGAGGCTTCCCATGATGTGGCTCCGTATGTCGGCCTTGCTGACCCGACAGGCGCACACGTCACACAGATACAACACCTCGTTGCCGCCTGGGCCCGCCTTCACGCATTCTGTCACACTAGTCAGACCTGAAACACACACATCCATGAAGTTAATATGAATTTTGCGCACACACACACACACACACACACACACACGCACACACGCTGTAATTCAAATGTCGCAAGAGAGAGAGATATGTTTCTGCTGACCAATGATGGGTTGCAGTCTGTTCTTGTTGTTCAGATAGACCCGTAGAGAGTGGAGGAGCAGACTGCTGCCTGCCATACCTGCAACAAGCAGACAGTAGTGGAGTTATGGGTGAGAAAGAAAAGCAGACCTGTGCGCTTCCTCTGGATGCTGTCCTTTGTTTTAGGCAGTGGGTGCTGTAGAATCGTTGAGGATGCGTTGTATATTACTCAGCAAGAATCTTTATTAGTTGCTAAGGAGTCACATTTGAGTTCAATAAAAGTAAACAGAGTTGGACAGCTTACTTCCATGAGATGGCAGTTCGAGTAGGACAGTCCAGATGGTTGCCTGCATTGTCCCTATATAGTTCTGAATATAACGGGTGTGTGTGTGTGTGTGTGTGTGTGTGTGTGTAATTAGTCCGACATACTGGCATCACTCTATGGTTAGTTGAGTTATATCAATGTGCATAGGATGTCACAGACAGTGTCCCATTGACATAAACTATGGCCCTGCGCGTCATGGTGTTTCACCAGACACAAGTCACACGTCCCGAATACCAATGCACACAGTATACTGCATATGGCAACAATATATAAGCATCAAGTACAGGTATAATAATAATATCCTATAGTGCTCAGCGCAGATTAAAACGAGTTATGCTTAACCTAGACCCCGGCGTACGACCGCGTCAAACACTGGAAACAGCCGATCTACAAGCTCACAGCAGTATAATTGTAACACCTTAGATCAGAATGGCTCAACTTCTCCGCCCATTCGCATCGAGTCTCTACTGAAGTATTAGGTGTGAGTGAATGTGACCTACGTCAGGTCACTTCAAATCTGATTATTTTTTTGAGGTCCACAAGACTCCACAGTTCAAATATGATAATTTCATCACAACCTGAAAAGATTGAGAACCACTGCTACAGAACTAACAGGCTTCAGCAGCCGACCCGATCCCCCCTGCGCCCCTGACGTACCAGTGTTGGCCCCCAATCCCCCCTACCCCCCTGACATACCAGTGTTGACCCCAGCAGTCTGCATGCTGTGGAACCTGCATGCAGTTGAGAGAGAGTGAGAGAGAGAGAGACAGATAACAGACAGAGGAATGTCAAGGCACAGATTTCTGCAGCAAAAAAACAAACAACCCGTGGTTGCTCTCAAGCGTGAACCACGTACTGTCTCACCCACACCTCACGTTTGATCAAAGGACCTTATAGCTATTAACATAGCTATTCCCACAGCGAAGGGCCCAAGGTTTGATCTGTACAAAAACAAAATCTACATGGTGGTTGTTTTGTTTGTTTTACAGCTATGACTGCAATATTCTGGCTATACTGTTGTTAGGGGGTGTGTGTTTAGAACAAGAGTGTTTCAGCTGGTTGTGTTTTACGGAGGTATTTGATAATACCTGTCTTGGAAGTACTAGTGTATGGAAGATAATAGATAATAACCTCATCAACAACATTAAAAATTAACATACAGTGTGGGTGAGGGTGTCACTGTCAAACCTGGGATTGTTATCCTAAGAACATACATAAGGCACTAGCTGCTCCTTTTGACACCTTTAAGTGCTAGCCCAGGGGTCTTCATTTCAACAGGGGGTCCTCAGATATACTGCAGGGGGTCCGCCAAATCTTTGTGTGATAGATTTTAGGGACTTTTTCTTCAACACTTTCAAGACTCTACAGGTGATGAAAATATGAAATCCTAATAATACAGTTAAGTTACTAATTACGGTATTATCCAAAGAAACAAGACAAATACAAAACGAATGTGCCTCCCAATTCCACGAACTGTTTCTACCGCTTCTACTACAGTGGCCACCAGATGGCGACACAGGTCATGTAAACACGGAGGTATTTATTTTTAATCAAGTCAATGATCTGAGTCTATGATCTGATCCCCAAAGAAATCACGGCACAAATTTAAAATTAAAACGTATCTTTGTATCTTGCAATTTAAGTTAAGCGAATTGTTCCCATTTAAGCCACTGTCAACCAGTCTTTGCGAAATGCAAGGAACACAACAGCAACTGTCTGACAACAAACCTATCAGAGATTTCCACGTGTTTTTCCAGAAAACAGAAACCGATACTGATCAACGGTCATAGATCATACATAACTTTGACCACCTGTCACCGTTTCATTGATTTCAATGAAGTGCCTTCATAACATAACATCACTAACAGAAAAATACACTTTCCCATTGAACTCCCAATAAGGTCACGGCATTCGATAAGTCACCGATGGCCGTGTAACACAATCCAGCTGCTCTCGGCAATCATCAAACGCACAGATCCGACCGCGTGTTGTTGTTTTCTAGAACTTTCCTCGTCGTAACTTACCTCTAATGTCCGCGTCGGAATGTACTTTCACTTTAAATGGATGTAATCAAAAAGGTCGATCAACGTTTCCCCACCTTCCAGTAGCCTGACGTTACGTTAAATGAAAGACTCAAAGAGCCTGGACTTCCTCAGCAACACTGACAGTGAGTGGCGGCGTCTCGTCTCAAAAACGACTCCCTTTCTCTGATTATCTGTTGTTTGGACTCCACCACCAGCCACTAGGCAAATAGATATAACTTTTAACAGAGCGTCAAACTACAATACCCACAATTCCCTCCCCCATCAGCATCTATGATTCTACCACGCCGAGGTGGAAATTAGCCTGGTAAGGCGAGGTTAACGGTTAACCACGCCAAATCACTTTATTTGATTGATTTAAGTATGTATTAACAGTTTGCAGAATTACAGTACATTTCAAGTACAACTCAATACAAAAACTGTCAACTGTGTGATTGGACGATAAATTATTACACTTGTTTACAAGAGGGTCCACCATTTTCAATTCATAACATTTTAGACACATACAATATAAATATAGGCTACACTTCTATATAGGCCAAAACAGGAAAGCATCATAGAGGTCAGGTCTGGAGGTAAAAAGAAAAGGTACTGTAGGTAAAATATATACAGTGAGGGGGGAAAGGGGTGGGTGGGGAATTCAGATTTTATGGGGGGCAGTTTTGAATTGCAGCCGTCCGTAGGTGCCCTTTGAGAGTGGTTTTGAAGTAGTTGTGTCCAGAGAAATGACAGGAAATGTAGCCTACAGTTGGAATGAACTGGGAGACTCACAGTCCGACAAGGTTCAAGCTTAACATAGGTAAATTTATTACCTCCTATGATGATTTCCTGTTTTGACTAGTTGTGTATATTCGTACGTCTCTAAATGTTTTGATGAATTGAAAATGGTGGGCCCAAGTGTAATATACCGTAATGACATGTAAGGTTCTATTGTTGTGTCCAGGGAATAGGGATAATGGGAACCTTGCAGGTGAAGGATTGAGAGACAGTTTAACAACGTTTTAGGAATTCATGTTTATTACAAAGAGTGGATAATATAGACTAGGAAGGGGAGAGGGGAGGACATGGGGACTCCACCTTGTGTGTGCGTCCGAACATGTTAATGACCAATTGTCAGTCTGCGTTGGCCCAACGTTGTACATATATGGTATCCGACCTACATGATCGCCTATACGTGCTTGTGACGTGCGTGTGATATGTGCGTGGGAGTGCATGAGAGTCTGGGAGAATGCATATGTTTGCTTTAGAAGGCATAGTGAGTGATGCTTCCCTTCAGATTATGTGTATGTGCCTAACTGTGTGTTTATGAGTGTGTGTGTGTGTGTGTGTGTGTGTGTGTGTGTGTGTGTGTGTTGGTGCCGTGCGTGTTCGTGCATGTTACCCTATGGGTCTGTAAATTGATGCAGTCCAGCTGTGTGTACTACAGTAAGTGCGATGTGATCTATGGCTGGTACTGTATTCTGTGTGTGTGTGTGTGTGTGTGTGTGTGTGTGTGTGTGTGTGTGTGTGTGTGTGTGTGTGTGTGTGTGTGTGTGTGTGTGTGTGTGTGTGTGTGTGTGTGTGTGTGTGTGTGTGTGTGTGTGTTCTGTCAAGATTTTTTGATGGAATGGTTTTTTGGAAGAAAAGAAAAGCGTGAACTGTACAACATAGCTAACCATGTGGTCCTAATAACTATAGATTTGGGATGAATAAGGGAAGCATGCAGGCAGATCTACAGGCAGGTGATGTTCTGGGATCAGGCAGACAATTAGCACTAAACAGTAAAGAGAAGAGCTTTTGCTCTTTCCGTCTCCTCAAGATTCTATGATTCTACACTATCCATAAAGTAACAATGTTCTATAATACAATGTTGCTTTTTTTATTGCTGTATATTAAATGTCCCCTCTGGGGGTCAGTAAAGGCATACATTTGAATCTTTCTGTTAGTGTGTTACTATTTCATTTGTATATGCCGATTTTGTTCCAAATGTTCCTAGTGATGGTTAATTAGCTATTTCAAACTGTGCTTGAATGCACATTATCCACAGTTTCTCTTACATCTGACAGGAACGATGTGAGTGGATCTCCTCTTCATATAGCATGGTCGTGAACAGCAGCTACATTATTCATAATTATACTAATACTAATATCAATAAATAACAACTTTATTAGGAAAAAAGATAAAGAAATAAAAGATAAGAATTCAAAGCAAATTGAAATCTTGATTTGGGTCACTCTCTCATCCACCTTTAAAGTGGACCATGTGCCCAGCGTGACCTTAGAGATAACATGAGCTCTTCACAGGGGGTTGTCTGCGAGTCTGCGACTGCTCTGCAGAGTTTGAGGTTCAGGAGGAGTTCAGGAACTTTTGGGTGCAGATTAGGTAGATTATAACACCATGCTGAGGCTGTTCTACAATACCTTCTAACGACCTGGGATTGGCCATAAATTCTGTAGGTGTCAACCAGAAGTGGAGTGGTATCAAAATCAAACATATCATGTTACCTAAAACAGGGTTGGATGGGGGGGGGGTTAGGGTTAGGGGGATGGGTAGACTTATGGCCGACCCCTCCCACCCTGGCCACGGCCTCCTCACCCTGCTCCCCTCTGGGAGAAGCCTGCGGCTGCCTGAGGCTATGAAAGCCTGCCACGGCGCCACAGACAAAGTTCTTTCCCCTCGGCTGCCAGGCTGTTCAATGACTCAATTGCTTCCCTTCCACCCCTGCCACCCTAGTGACACCGGCACTTTAAACACTGGCAACATTGATGAACTATAACCCTGCACTTTATATTTATTTCCCTGCACGTTGTTGTCTTGGGTTACTCACTCACTCACTCATGCATGTAGTCTATTAAGTATTGATAATGATGGATATATACCAGGCAGGTTTATAAGAGTTTATTTCAAGATCAGCCAAATCATGACAGACAGGTGAAAATAGTGAAGTCCACGAGGCATCTTATATACTGAGTGTCTACACACGTGTACTAAGTGCATGTGAATCCCGTGCATGTGCGTGCACGTGTGTGTGTGTGTGTGTGTGTGTGTGTGTGTGTGTGTGTGTTCGTCCGGGCTTAGGAATAGTATGAATAGTATGACCTATGTGCCCCAACTCAGGCAATAATTAATAATTATAACCATGTGCTGGCATAGGCCGATAGACTTCCTGTGGGGGCCAACCACATGACCTCAGGCCTGCAGAACTGTGGGTGCACATCAGTATTAAAAGTCTAGCCCATATGTTTTCCTCAATGGCATACCATAATTATTACCTTGTGTCCTCCCAGTTCGGTCCATCTGTATATTTCCTGTCATTTCCCTGGACACGACACTTGTGTCTGTTGGTATTTGTTAAAAAATGAATTGAATGCACTCATGTTAATGTCAAAGCAAATTCCTGTGTGTGTGTGTGTGTGTGTGTGTGTGTGTGTGTGTGTGTGTGTGTGTGTGTGTGTGTGTGTGTGTGTGTGTGTGTGTGTGTGTGTGTGTGTGTGTGTGTGTGTGTGTGTGTGTGTGTGTGTGTGTGTGTGTGTGTGTGTGTGTGTGTGTGTGTGATACGGGGTTAGGGGGATGGGTAGACCCATGTGTGTGATACTATAGTGTTATGTAATATCTCAATAATCTAATAAAGAAAAGAAAAGAGATGGCTGATCATGAACATTGACCTCTATTATCACTTTTGTCACCAGGCTGGGCCTAATGGCAGTTTGTTCTCAAACCTTTTTGTGCCAACTGCCAAGGAACCCCAAAATGATGTATTTGGCTGCAGGCTCCCCGTCTGAAAATGTATTTTTTTTTCTTTTTTGCCAGGGACTCCCAGAAGAGAAGAGTTATGTTTACAATAATTGTAATCAATATTAAACATTTCCCACCATTTTCAAAAAATCTAAAGTACTCTCTCCCCTTTACCAACTCGCCCCCACAAAAACTGTTAATTTAGTTAACAGTTAATTTAGTATCTCCCTCCCTCTCCCTGCTGAAATCTGAAATGATCTTGTACAAATGTATTTGATTGTATAGTAGTCAATCTCTGTACTGTTCTGTAAAATCAAGTAAGGATAACCTGAGACAGAGATGGTGTGGTGACTGCTTTCTTTCAGTGCTGTGTAAACAATCCACTTAACTGGGTGTTATGATTTCACATAACCATGTATAGATGTAAGAGTCGGCTACAATATCCTCCCGTGGTTAAAAGACCAATAGCATGCAGAATGCAGATTGCATATATGCTAGAGGCTTTGAAGTGTTGCACCATTTCTGTAGAACTTAAGGTTAAGGCCTTAACCATATAAGCAAACATAGCATCTTTCCATTCTGTACATCTCACACCTTTTCAGTACCAGCAGAGGTGTTGTTTACGAGAGCGGAGGCAAACTTGCATAGATAAAAGATCTTTTGCAGGTGTCTCTATTCCTGTGACACTGGAGGGGCCCCTGCGCGGCCCATCTGTCGCAGCCATAGAGGAGACAGGAAACCTCTACCCCCGTGTCCTTCGTCTCACCTTCCTGATACCAAGACTATAACGAACTCTAGAACCACAGAAAACATCCATTGCCTATGTGTCTGTCAATCATATATGTTTCTCAGAAATAACCCATGTGACTTATGACCACTGGGCGGATACCAAATGTCTTTATAATGCACAGAACATGCAATGAACGTCAGTGTTGTCTGAACCATCCGTGACTGTGTGGCTCATTTCAAAAGGCCCCTTTTTCTCTAATCTATCTTGTTTGCTGCTGAGACTAAGTTAACCATTTCTCTTCTGCATTGGGGGGCTTCACTCATACCACAGCCAGATGACGGCAGCTGACCAGAGAGAGACTGACAGCTGAAATATTGCTATACTGGGGTTAAGGCAGGCCGTACTCTTTTTGTACATTGTACCTTTTTTGTACTCCTTGTACTCTTTTTTTCATTGTACTCTGTATATTGTACTTTTCTTTCTTTATGACAAAAAAACTGAAATACAATACAATGATAATAATAATAATAATACAACAATGATATCAAGGTTCGGGAAATAATTGTTCAAAATAGCTGTAGCAATTTTGTTTTGTTTTACTAGGGCCAAATCAATGATCTGAGGAGCTTTCTAAGTTCTTTTAATGAAGTGGGCGGCCTCCCTCCATGCAGTGACGTCATATAATATCACAAGCACTTAGCACCGCCTCTGTGACTGTAGCGTTTCTCACTTTCTCTAGTCTAGGTAGACTGTCTGACTGCTGCTGCTGGCTGTTCATTAAAAATATTAATTTCATAAGAAACTATACTCAAGAGAGTGCGGATATTCCTTTTTTCCATTGTATCTTCAAGAATCTGCACCCAGCTTCGAGACTACTCCAAGACTCCATCCCCCTGAGTAAAGCGCGCATTCTAAACGGTTTTTGTTCTGCAGCTGCGTGCAGAACAAAATGTGCACGTACACAGAGACACACGTGTCGGGTGTCTGTGTTTGTTTACACTGAATAAACGCGGAAGCATGGGCAGTGTGCGCGACTTCTCAAAAGGCGAACGAGATCAGTGATTATTTATTTTTTGGTTTACTTTTTACTTTTCGGTATACGGTAGTTGTTTTTCTGTTCACTTCTGTTGGATTTCATCATGCCTCATCAAGGACTGAACTACTACTGTCAGGTACGCACACAAACATTTTCTTCTTCTCGTACAAATGTTTTCCCCTCCCCCCAACACCCACCCCTTTCCCCCCTCACTGTATAAAGTGTATAATATGTTTCTGATGATTTGAACAAACATGGTGGACCCTCTTGTAAACAAGTGTAATGCTTTATTGGGTCGTCCACTCACAGTTAACAGTCTTTGTAATGAGTTGTGCTTGAAATGTACTGTAATTCTGCAAAATGTTAATACATATTTCAGTAAATGTATGTGTGTGTGTGTGTGTGTGTGTGTGTGTGTGTGTGTGTGTGTGTGTGTGTGAGTGTGTGAGTGTGTTTGATGAAAAATCCAGCTGTGGTGTCTCCTCTGCTCTATTCGGTTTTATTGATTTAAGTATTTATTAACAGATAATTACATAGCTCTGTTCCAACGCATTAGAGCTATGTACCAGAGCTAAGAATTACAGTATATTTCAAGCACAACTAAATACAAGACTGTTAACTGTGGACGACACCATAAAGCATTACACTTGTTTACAACTAGAATTTCGCCGGCCTTCGGCCGGCGAATCCTAGTTACATTGCAGCACAATATGGGAAGAAGGAAATTGCGAGTTGACAGACTCCACTTCATGTTTCAGCTGTGTTTTTAAACTCAGTAGTGTGCCCTGCACATGTAGTAACGGATGGGTTATAAATTATTATAATAACAGAAAGTGTTTTTTATTTCTCATAAATACGCAAACATGGTGAAACAACTACAGTCACAGAGAGCAGTGGCAAGGTAGCTGCTGCCTGCTAACGATGCAAACAACAGCCTTGCCTGTCGTGTGTGTGTGTGTGTGTGGGGGGGGGGGATAGCACTAATTTTCGACATTTTACTGTGTCATAAATATTTACATCTGTAGCCTATATTGTGATTACATTTGACCGTACATTTGACTCTTGTGTTATATTCTTGTGAAATATTCAGTAAAGTATTGTGGTGAAATATTCACCCCAAGTTGATAAGATATGCAGAGAATATAATACCAATCTCTGGGAAAATCAGGGTCCATTTGGTTCCATTTGTATGCTCTTGGAGTATGATGACTGTGCTAACAGTATTATCATCAAATATGTCTCAGTTTGAAGATTAAAAAAAACATATTTCATATGTGTGAGCTTGTAAAGTCGAACGTTCAACCTAGAGACAGTGTTGCCAAGTCTGATCATTATAAGCTACTTTGGACTTGTTTATCTATTGGTAGTCCTTGACATGGAAATGTTTGAGTTCCACTGCTCTGAAACAACATTAGACAACAAAGTGTGACAGTCAACACTATAATTGATTATTTTAAGACTAATTTCCGGACCATTTCTGATTTACCTACTTTGAACTGGCCTATTAACATTTTTCTAGACCTGGTTGCTTGTTTCACTCTCACATCCACGATATGTGGCAACCCTGGTCCCTGGTTTGTTTTGCGTGTGGATGTTGTTTTGTGTTGCTTTAGCATCTTTAGCACAGTATCTATCACAGGGTGCAGCAGCTGCTGCTGTCATGAAAACGCAAGTTTCTGTCCCAGAAGCTCACGTTAGGTCTGCGCACACTGTACGTTGCTATGGCAAGCTGTCATCAAATGCTGCTAACGTTGTGGTCAGCACTGTTAGCATGTGTGCTATCAGGCAAAAGCTGAGATAGATAGAAAACTACTGGCCAAAATGTCATACAAAACACAACCCCTCAAATCGGAATGTGATTGTGACCTACAGACCATCATGATTTGCTTGCTGGACCTATAAATAATTTATTTGCATTAAATTGCCACTCGCCTTAGCCTGCATGCCTATTCCTGTGTGTCTCTGTGTGTGTGTGTGTGTGTGTATGTGTGTGTGTGTGCGCGTGTGCGCAAGACAGACGTGCGTGTGTGTGCAGGCTGAGAGCTGCTGACTGTGATTGACGTGTGAGCTGGATAAATCAGTGAGAGTTGGAAAAAGCGCACGCAGAGCCAACTCGCAGGCAGTGCCTCAGGCCAGATGCCTGAGAATCGGCACAGGATTCTCTGGGTCACCAGTGTTGGTGTGACACACACGGCTTCCACATTTAGCTTCATACTGGGTGAAAGTGGCGTTCCAAAAATTATTTTTCCCCTCGGAATTCTTATTCACAATGAGATGGAGTTGAGGTGTTTGTGTTTGCTTGCTGGAGCTATAATTAATGTATTTGCATGAAATGTCCACTCGCGCATCGAAGTAAAAAGCAAGATGGCCGATTGTGAGACTGAAAAGTAGCTGTGGGGGCGGGCCTGGAGGGCCTATGAGAACACGGAGAAGTGTTGCCAGGTTTGGGAATTGTAAGCGAGTTGTAGTGTGTGCAAGTAGCCTGGTTAAAAGGGCTTGTTTCTGCCGCTGTTGGGGCAACAGAACATGTCGACCAGTTTCTGTCAACCGCTTAACCACGTGACCAACTCCACAATTGTTAAATTAGATAGGCTTAGGGTGAGTTATTCTGGGATCAAGTGTGAGTCTGGGGAGTTAAGCTTTCCCCCTTTGTTTATTACAGGTCTGCCAGTTTGAACTTCAAGGCGACTGTATTGTGGGACATCTGACATCTAAGAAACATAAACTGGTTTGTATAATACTACTACTACTAATAGCCTAGCCTACTACTAATAATAATATTTGTCAAAGCCTTTTTGATTCAACATCCAAACAGAACGGATCAGCACCTGTCGTGTGTTGAAGAGAATAAAAGTTCAGAGACCAGCTACTTGAATCAAAAAGTTAGACATCTTCTTTATTTGATTACATCCACAAGTGTGAACGGAGTCCGTCAGTTGGTCAAATCTTTGCCGGCATTCAATACAAGTGTTATATGGTCAGTACAAGTCAGGACCGGACTGTTATATCTGCGTAACATATACATCTTGATGATGTCATCAAGATGTACTTCACAATGTTAATGATTATTTTCAGACCTCCAGTTCTAGGCAACACAGAATGGGGGGGGGGACTATTCCATATTGTTCCATATTACAATGCCCCATTCATATTGCCTACATATGTGCATATATACTGCTCAAATAATTAACATTACAATGGTCACTCCTAACAGATTTCTAGGGTCCACTGTGATCTGGCCACATTCCTTTAGGAAACCTCGCAACCGTGGCTCCGTTGGTGACCTCAGTTGATCTCTGGTCTCCACTTTGGAGACATACTGATGTTGTTATCCGGAGTATGTCAAAGTTCATTCGTTCCCCCACAGACAGGCCTTCTGAGGAGACTTAGACATGGCTGTTAGTACAGGATGTGAGGACAAGAATGGTCAGCAGAATTTCATCTCCACCCAGGCAATACAACATTTATAGAATGCTAGGCTTGCCCAAAACCAGCTCAGTGGCCTTGTGGTTAGAGTGTCCTCCCTGAGACTGGGAGGTTGGGGTTCAATCCCCGGCCGGGTCATACCAAAGACTGTAAAAATGGGACCCAATGCCTCCCTGCTTGACACTCAGCATCAAGGGTTGGATTGAGGGTAAGTCCCTGCAACATACTAGCGTCATGTCCAGGGGGTGTACTTGTACATCAAGCTGCCTCACGCTACAGAAACAGGAGCTCCTGCCCCTGTGGGCCCCATGGCTCGGCAAGGCTACTTACTTACTTTAGGCTTGCTCAAATGAGGATGTTAGCCAGACGACACGGCAAGGCCAAATATGATCTGTATTGATATGTGTTGACAGCTAAATGATGGAAAGGTTATCATGTGTTTTCCGGAATGACGTAGATATCGCCTTTCAGTATACCTATAAAATGTAATGTCTGTATGCTTAACGGCATTCAGGACGATGTATGTACTATGTTGCATCGCTGGCTGAATCCTGTTGTACAACGTGCCTTCTTGGAATTAAAAGTGCCTTCTACAGAATACCGGGTCTCCTCCTGCTTTGCGGAAAACCACTGAAATCTCTGCTCTGACAATATATACTCTATAATAAGAAGACATTGTAATTTCCCTCATGTTTAGAAAGGATGTATAATATTGTTGGGTAACATACAGATTACAGAAACCCTGGGTTAATTGTTAATCACTTTCTCTTTCAATGTTTTATTTCAAACAGTACATGTTATTGTTAAACAAGCCTGATTTATATGTAAATTATCGTTACTAAACCTGTCACTCGTTCTCTACCCACAGAGAAAGGCACAACTGTTTCAGAAAGGTATGGCCCTCTCTTATTTGGTCAAAGAAAAAATACGGAGCCCTATAGGCCAATCTTGCCCCAATTTAAACACACTCGCCCCGCCATTTACTAGTCCTTCCTAAATGTAACCTCAGTAAAACTGCCTAAACACAACCTTATTCCTAACCTTAACCTCAGTAAATCGAATACAAAAACACAAGAACCTGGGGGCGAGTGATCTACAAAAAACTAAATTGGGGCGAGTGTGTTTTGTTCCAGTTAACGTATAGGCAATTATTTCATTTTAGCTATCCATAGCAAATAAATAAATAATAAAAGAATAAAAGAAAACATTTTCTTGTGTCTGTGACCCAAAAATGGGTACCGACCCATTGTTTTGGAACCACTTTTTAACTTTGCAACATTAAGCCAGCTCTCTCTCTTTCTACTGTTTTCTGTTGCGCGTGCGTGTGCATAATGTGCGCGTGTGGCCCTGAGCCCAGGTACAACATGCTGCTATATCATTATTATATAGTATGATTATAATACTAATATACTATACTAAGATAGGATGGATAGTTTGAGCTTAGAGATGAGTTAGACCTGTGCCACCAATCACAGAAAAGGCATTGCATTACATCTTGTCCTCTGCTCTCCTGGTTTTGTTAACCTCTAGTGATCTGTTCTGTTTGTTTTTCTTTCTGAATGATCTCCTCCTCCTGGACTGTAGAGGTGTTCCAGGGCCCTGGTAAGCTCCCGTATATTTAAGATCATTACTATCTTTTTGCATTTTCTGCTTTATTTTGAAAGAGACAGCTTCATACATAGCTTCATCCTCCTTATAAAATAAATATGTCTTACTCTTAAATGGGGCTTAAGTGGTTAAATTAATGACAAACCTGTTAGTACAGGTTAATTGTTTTAATATTATGCATTGCTGATATTTCTCCATGTCTAACACTCTCTCTCTCTCTCTCTCTCTCTCTCTCTCTCTCTCTCTCTCTCTCTCTCTCTCTCTCTCTCTCTCTCTCTCTCTCTCTCTCTCTCTCTCTCTCTCTCTCTCTCAATACAATTCAATTTCAAAAGGCTTTATTGGCATGATAAATATGTTTTACATTGCCAAAGCGTACATACAACAAAACAAAAGTCAATAAACATCCAACAATAATGAACAACAAACAATACAGTAACAATGAAAATAAATTAACAAACATAAACATAACAGCAACTTAATGACCCTGTTCAGACAGATATACCTGTCTCTTCTGTCCACTGGCTGTCCCTCAGTTGATGACAACTCCATACATATTTTGCTGCCAAAACTGTGCATTTGGACTGTTCTCCCAGAACATATTGGAGTGATGAGTTATTAATGGTGGATTCAAATTCTTTATATTTTTCTTTAAATTTAGGGAAGAATGATTCTCTGATGTCTTTATACTTGTCGCATTGTAACAGAAAGTGTAGTTCCGTCTCCACCTCCCCTTGAGAGCAGAGTGAACACAGTCTTTCTTCTCTAGGCAGCCAGTTCTGTCTGTGTCTGCCTGTTTCTATTGCCAGGCGGTGGTCGCTGAGTCTGTACATAGTCAACATCTTCCTCAGTTTTGGATCAGTAACAGTGGTCAGGTAGTTTGCCACTGTGTATTCTCGGTTGAGGGCCAAATAGCATTCTAATTTACTTTGGGTTTTTGTTGTGTTTTTCCAATATGTGATATAATGTTCTTGTTGTATTTTGATAATTTGGTTAGTGGAGGTTGTTTTAGTCAGGGTTGTGGGGGTAAGACTCAGGACCAGCTGACTGAGGGGACTCCTGCTCATGTTCTCCTCTTGGCATTTTAAGGCCTGGTGATGGTAGGAGGTGGGGTCACTATTTTGAAGGTGCTTATGGAATTTTAATGCTCTTTTCTGGATGTTAATTAGGAGAGGGAATTGGCCAAGTTCCGCTCTGCATGCATTATTTGGAGTTTTTCTTTGAGTTTTTAATATATATTAATATTATATTATTATTATTATTATTATTATTATTATTATTATTATTATTATTAATAATATTAATATTAATATTAATATATTAATATTAATATATCTCTCTCTCTCTCTCTCTTCCAGTTAATTCGGAACATGTTAATAATCAGATACAAGTCCTGAGGCGTTTCCAGAAAAAAAGGGCAATTGGAAAGAAAAGTAAGTATCCATCGGAATCAACGGTCTATGTGACACAGTATGGCAGGATGGCAGGAGCCTAACTCCGGTTTGTGTAGCGTAAATTGACTTGATGTACAAGTGCATCCTAAAATCCCTGTTCAATCCCTGCTCCAAAAAAGGCATGCAGCAAGGGAAAATAATGATTACTGCCCAGTCGCTTTGACTTCAGTAGTTCTATAGTGTTTTGAAAAATATCATCATCAGTCTGTCGAAGGCAGCGGTTGGTTGTTCATTGGATGATTTTCAGTATGCTTATAGGAGTGACAGGGGTATAGAGGATGCAGTTTTGGCCTTGGACTACAGTATATTCTTCTGAAACACTTGGACAATAACAAAGCTTATGCATGCCTTGTTGTAGATTTCGGCTCAGCATTTAACACAATACAGCCACATCTCTTAATTAAGAGGTTGAGGAACCTTAATGTCCATCCTCTTACTATTAATTTTTAACCAAACGTACACAAAGGGTCAGTGTGAATGGCACTATGTCAGAGTGCAGAACCCTGAGTCCTGGAGAACCTCAGGGCTGCGTCAGCTCACCTGTCCGTCTAACTTGTACGGTGTACGCAAATGAGTGTACAACCCCAATAATTACATCATTACATTTTTGTATGATACTGCCATTTCAGCCCTTCTGGATAAGGATTTAGCTGACTACTTTTAGAGGTAAAGGTAAAGTGGTGTGATGACAACCACCTTGTTGTTAAGAAGACACAGGAGATTGTGTTCAACCCCAAGAGTATTGGTGACCACAGGCCTGTGGTCATTCATGACTCGACCATCTCACAGGTCTCCTCATATACATTCTTGGATATCTGGATTGACAACTCACAACTTGGAATACATACGTAGACAGTCTTTGTAGTAAACTACAGCAAAGACTGCACTTCCTTCTGGGAGAAGGTACAAAGAACCAAAGTGGAAGTACATCAGGTTTAAGAAATCGTTTGTACCAGCCGTCAACTAAAATGTTGAACGAGGCTCAGAAGCTAGTTATGTCACCTCCAGTCCAACTGTTGATGCTGAGTGCCAAGCAGGGGGCATTGCATCAGATTATTTATAGCCTTTGCTATGACCCAGATGGGGGATTGAACCTGGACCTCCCAATCTCAGGGTCGACACTCTAAAAAAATAATACACACGAGATCACAATTCTCATTTTTCCCATGAGAATTTGTATTGTCTTTAGTCTGTAGTTGCTGAACATTACTACATAAAAAATGTGGCGCCTACTGTGGCTTTAAACGGACGACATGAAAGTGCTCGACTTAAACCTCTCTTAAAGTCTCCCTCTTGTAGCAAAAACATGAGTGTCTGAATCTGAATTTTTTGATTTACAATTTACAATTTAGGCATTTAGCAGACGCTCTTAATCCAGAGCGACTTACATTAAGCAAGAACAAAAGCATGGGAATACATCACATAAAAGCATTTATCATGAAACATACGTAAGCTAAGAAAGTAACAGTGGAATATCTTTCTTAGCTTACGCATGTACAGCTAAACATTGCTCTCAAGAATGTTTTTGAAAACATTTCAAGATTCTCATGTTCCTCATTGTTTTCTGCATTTTACTTCCCTCCTAGGCCTTTCTCTGGTGACACTGTGCTTGAGTTTAGAGCTTTCTGAGAAGGACTCCATGTTTTATCTGTGTCATGTGTGTGAGCAATCGCTCTCAGGCGTAGGAAATTTGAAGAAACACATCTCCAAAACCAACAAGCACTGCCACAATTACTACGTAAGTGTTGACCGTCACCTTATACAGATAAATGCTCTTTCTTTGTTTTTTTTTTTACAATATATTTATTGCATTTTTCTTTTTTTTGACAAACAGACAATACAACAAAACAATACATAATACAGACAATACAATTACTTAAAATGAAAAACAAACAAAAAACAAAACAATAACATACAGTACATACATATACAAGTACATAAATGCTCTTTCTACCCGAGATTTATCGTTCCCATTTCCTTTAGAGCTACACGGACCCCGACGTGCTGAGGTTCTCCTGGATTCACGGTAACGATCTTGAGCTTCTCGTGGACCCTGTGGCCCACAGCAAAGCGGAGGAGAACTGGAAGCTACACACTGGGACTCTGCAGGTGGGGTTAACGTTGTGCGGAGCGCTTGAATTAGATCAGAGTGTTGTTATAAAGACCACGTCTTTCTTTGTCATCTTGGAATTAATTTGAAAACGCAGCCAAATTAAAAAAATAATTTGACAAAATAATTTGACAAAATAATTTGACAAAATAATAATTTGACAAAATAATAATTTGACAAAATAATAATTTGACAAAATAATAATTTGACAAAATAATAATTTGACAAAATAATAATTTGACAAAATAATTTGACTCCCAAAATAATTTGCCTCCCAAAATAATTTGCCTCCCAAAATAATTTGCCAAAATAATTTGCCTCCCAAAATAATTTGCCTCCCAAAATAATTTGCCTCCCAAAATAATTTGCCTCCCAAAATAATTTGCCTGCCAAAATAATTTGCCTGCCATATAACATGAGGCATAAATGCACATACAGTCGTATATATGGATTGAACAGAATTCAGGAGAGGGTGTGTCTTTCTGGCCAAGTGGTAAATCTTACCGGCAGTATGCCAGCAAGCAACCAGCTTGAACCAGAAGACAAGACGTGACCTTGGTGTCTAGGCCCTCAGAGCAGAGAAGGGAGTGAATCAGAGTCTGATATGTAAGAACAGAACCTTGAGTCGCACGCCTCCCCTGCTTGTACTTATGCTCAGCCGAGCATAGACATCCTGGAGATAAAGGGTTAAAGGTCTAAACATGTCAAAGTAAATTTAAAGTGTGTATCTATGAACTAACTAAGCCTAAGGGAATCGGTATACTGTATTTCCCTAACAACACACACACACACACACACACACACACACACACACACACACACACACACACACACACACACACACACACACACACACATATTAAAGTGAGCTTGTAGATTATCTTCACTACTTTTAATGGGTTTAAGTTGTTAGAGCTGAATCTACATTGATTCTCATTTTAGACACTACTCAATATGTATTGTTTCTTTACCTTATCATGGTATTGTGCAGGTTCTGGATTGGAATCAATTTGTTTGAGTACAAACTGGTAACAAGTTTATGGCAAAGGTACTGCTTTACAATACAATTCACCTGGTTCCTGATTTAATATGTTGGACTGACAACATTACACAATAATACAAATCAGAATGTCAAATCTATTTCTTTATATTAGAATATTAGCCCATTGAGACCAGGAACGCATCTGTGTCACTTTAGCTTTTTACCACTTTTAACCATTACCGGTATTTTAAACTTTGGCTATTCAAACATAGCAGATATACAAGCTTGTAGATCTGCCACTTTTGAAGAATCGTGAAAATGTGTGTACATCTTTGAATACATTGCTTTATTTAAATCTTTGCTTCTGTATCCCTGGAAACAAATATCTTTGTGTGTATATATATATATATATATATATATATATATATATATATATATATATACACACACACACACACACACACACACACACACACACACACACACACACACACACACACATTTATTTTGTAAGGTTAAGTACCAACACTTGTATTATGAAGTATGAACTCATGATTCTCCTCACTCTTTGACAGCAATGGACACTCTGAGTCAACATCACAACCTTCTGAAACAGACCTCAGGTCAGTTGATGAGCTAACTCTGGCTGCCCAAGGCATTGCTTGAATCCTTCAGTTAAAGAGTCAATGATGGCCTTTGTGTTCCAATAGTATTTTCTGTACTTTTAGTTCTATTCCACTACATCTCGGAGACAAATATTGTACTTTTACAAAATGTACAAAACCTACATTAACCACGTCAGCCCATTTTATACATTTCGGCAATTTGAAAATAGCCGATCTACAAGCTCACAAATTTTTTTTATGCATCTATTGTTGTGCCCTGTCTATCCACAGCTGCCAGACTGAAACAGATGACTATACAGACGTACCTGAGAAACCCTAACAGGAAGCATCCTCTTCTAGGTCAGTGTTTGCCCTGCCATGTGAGAGTGAACCTTGAACCTTGAATCTAGAAACTAGCATCATGAGAGGGTCTTGAGGTCTACAGTGTTGTTGGCTAAAGTCCAGGACAAAGTACTTTTTATTTGCGTCGGGGGTGAGAGAAGACACGCAATGCACGGAATGTTGTAGTGTTGATGTAGTGTAAAACGTTATGTATTTAACAAAAGCCAACAGTGTGCTCATATGACTCGTATCACTGGTGGAGAAGATGGCATCTGTGACTGATAGCATCCTGATTCAACAGGTGGTAGGACAGGGCCCAGTGCTTTCATCTCAGAATAATACGTCTTAGACTAATTGATGTCAAATTTCATGTTATATTGTGAGCTAATCCACGGTGGTAGATTATTTTAATTTAGTCAATTTCATTAGAGCCAATGATTGTCTTTCAAAGAACTGGCTCATCAGGTGAATGCAGGCTAACTGGTACTATTGCGTTAAACCACATGCTGCTTAATTATCATCCTTCTCTTCCACCTTTTGATCCCTGCAGGTCTGGAGTACCTGGTGGAATGCAGCTGTGAGGAGCAGACTGATCATAGACGCTGTTATCTCTGCACCGTCTGCAAAGTCACTCTACCCGACCACAAGATCATCAGCCATCTCCTCAGCTTTCATCACATCCGCTGCTACATTGTAATGTTCTATTAACACTATAAACACTTAATGCCGTTAGTGCTGCTCAATATCAGTACTGTTTATTGTCTCCTAGTTTCAGCAGCTATTACCTCTTACACATTGTCTCCCTGTCTCTGAACAACATATCTTGAAAAGCAATGCCTAGATTGAATCTAGGCATTCATGGTCCCACAAGTACAATTTTGATTAGCCTTTCCTCTTGTGCCATCACAGGCTTTTACATTAGGAAACTGGGGAGATTCAAATGCCTTGGACGACTGTTAATGGCCCGTTGGCTACTAAATTAACCCCAGTTTTGTTTGTGTTTCTAGAATGCATTGCATCCCTCTTCTCTGAAAAAATGCTATGAATACAACACAGCTTTTCACAGCATGATGCAGGATTTAGCTAAACTGATGGAAGAACTCCATGGAACCACCATCACTGACATGAAGGTAATGAAGTACAGTACACTAGAAGTAAATGATCATTAGTAATATGAGAGTTTTAATAATTGTAAGGACTTCTGTTATAGAAAGTGATCCTGGGACCTGCTTTGATCTCGTCATTGGAAGGAAATTCCTATGTAGAGGGTAAGTTTTTATTGTTGGTTCCAGAGTCAGAACACTATTCCCATTATCATTCCTACTATAGAGGGTATGACATCATCAGTTACGTGGGAACGCCTACTGAGTGGAGGAAAAAAAAGCCTTGATAGCCCATACATCCAAACCTATCTGATTAGGCATGACGTCGAAATAAAAAATGATCTTCTAAATTCTGACAGTTTTCTGACATGTTTCTGTATTAGTGGTGCTCAATTTTTCAAAAATAGCAGACCTACAAGCTCGTAGCGTGCCACTCGGTGGCGCGCTATGAGCTTGTAGATCTGCTATTTTTCAATAGCGAGTGAACTATCCCTTTAAGTCTATGGTGAGGGTTCAGGCCTTGAGGGCTTAGCGAGGACATTGGAATTAGGCCTCTGACATTTACATTCTATGGCTCACTTAAAGGACAACTTTAGTTTTTTTCAACCAAGGCTCATGTTTTAGGTTGTTAATAGAGAAAGTAAAATACGTCATGTTGTAGTCACTGATTTGTAGTCATCATGTAGGAAACCACAACCGGAATAAGAAATACCCAAATAATTCAACGCTGCCATAATTTGAGGGCCTACCCAATAAAAAAAGTATACAGACGCTAAATAGTCTCTGGAAAGTACACTCGCATTTATATTTAAAAAATAAGCTAAACTACGCTGCATCAAGGATTTTATTGGGTTGGCCCTAAAATTATGATCGCAGGAATTACTTTGGGTACTTCTGATTCCGCTTTGTGGTTTCCTGCCTGATGACTACAGATCATTGACTACAACATGACATAAATTACCATCCACTCCGACCGGATCATACACCCGAAAAGGAATGCTAGTGCCCACTGCCCAGGCTACTGACCACAGTCGGGCACGACAGCCTAGGACAAATAAAGAGGATGGTGCACAGAGGCGCGGCATAGGCTCCTGCGGGAGGTTTGCACATGCTCAGTGTAAACAGGAACTGCGATGATGTAGTGTTCCAGCAGAGGTGCTAGAGGTGCATGAGAGTTGCTGACACTGAACTGAAATAATAAAAAGGATATCACAAAAAGAGAATAGTACAAAGTTGATTTTGTTTTTATTTTATATTTTATATCAATTTCATAACTGTGGTAAAAATGTTGTGTATAACAGACTGAAAGATAAAGGCCAAGTACATTCACTAAATGTTAATGTTTTTGTATATTTTCTTTTGTGGATTTTCGGGACATGTGTCAAACTTTTATTTTTGTGAAATGACAAAGGAACATGGATACTGTTCATTCAAGTGCTGTTTAATTCTCAACTGTTCTGGATCTCATTATTTACATCACAAGTTATGAGCTTTCTATCTAGCACCTCTGCTGGAATACTCCATCATCGCAGTTCCTGTTTACACTGAGCATGTGCAAACCTCCCGCAGGAGCCTATGCCGCGCCTCCGTGCACCATCCTCTTTATTCATTCTATCTAGACGACAGCCAGGTAATTGCCAGAATGGAGACAGCCTGCACTGCTGCAGGTAATTGCCAGGACACACCTCTCCCACATGGCAGAGTGCAGCTCCAAACAAGAAGAAGGTGTAATGGCAGCTCGGCAGTCCTGTCTGACTGATACTCTCTGTGTTTTATCTCTGGGGGTTGCCATAACAGAATCCCTTAACAGAAATCCAGGACAGCCTCTGTCTCTAGTTTCATTTTATACATTTTACTTTTTAGCCTTGAAGAAGCTGGAAATTCTGAGGAAGATACGCAAGCAGAGCAGCTTGCTAACTGGAATCACATCAGGAGACAAGCTGGGTAAGTATCAGACTGAAGGAATATGACATTATGTAGACCTAGAATGTCTGATCTTATCTAATCATTATTCCCACCCAGAGTGACATGCAGAGTGACATGCACGGCAGTCCAGCTTTCTAGAATGTTGAATTATCTTGTGAAAAAGTGGAGATATTTGACTAATCACATGTCACACTTTTGCAAAAACTTTTAAATGGATATGAAACTAGAGGATAATATCTGACTCCAACTCTTAGGAATTAATTATTGGGTGAGTACACAATCATGCTATAGAATACATGAAATGTATGTAAGATCACAGACATTCTAGGGCTAGACATTTTCTGCATGGATTAAAGTTCTCAGTTGCTGACGGGACTGATTTCAGTCATTTGGATGGAATGATGTTGTGAGCACTGAAAATAGCCGATCAACACGCATTGATAGCTTCTAGATCATAGGCTATTTTTGGTTATTTTACGATTGGAGAATTTGAAGTGGTCAATCTAGAAATAATGTGTTCAGAAGCGTTTTCCATAAAATCTTAATAGTCTCAGATATTTAAAAGCAAAGGTTAAGGCATCTGTGATTTCTTAACCTGGTTGTCAGTATGTAGAGCAGTATGTAAACATACGAGATTTATGTGAATGAATACCAAATACCAGGTACAGCAGGTGGAACTGCTCAGACTGGTATTCATAAAGTAACCTAAGTAAATTATGCTTAAAAACGGTTAAACCTAACATTCCTAACCTTAACCTGAGTAAAACTATGCCTAAAGCTAAACTTATTTCTAACCTTATTCTCAGTAAATTCTCAGTGACGATTCGCTGGGAATGAGGGGGAGACAGTGCACTAGTTTGCATCGCAGTTGAATGTTTTGTTGGTGTGACGCAGAGGTCAGAGGTGTTCTGGCAGGTGTTAAGCCCAAACCACACCAAAGGGTCGGGTTGGGACTAGGGATGCACCGAACGGGACATTCTTGGCCGGAGCCGAATACCGAATATAGGAAACGGTTGGCTGAAAACCGAATATCCGAATATGATTAATATTATACATCTTTTTTTTTCCTACCATTGCTGTCATGGCCGTACGTTAAAGCTACCTGATTTATGGCAAAATAAATGGTTATGGCAAAACTTAACTTAAATAATAATCACTATTATGGGTCCATAAAACATTTATTCAGCCCCTTTTGAATGCATTAATTGCATACACTATTGAATAGTGTATGCAATTAAGTGTCGCGGAACACAGGTTGGGAAACACTGCACTATTCTGTGATATATTTTCTGCCTATTCGGGCCGAAACCGAAAAAGCCAAAAATGCATTTTTAGCCATTTTCTGCCAAACATTTTCTGCAGACGAATATTGGGTGCATCAGTAGTTAAAATAGTATGTTTATACAGAGTAAGTAAAGAATAAATAATCTCTCAATCACCTGGTAATGACTGTGACACAGTCCTGTAGCTGAAAGGTCAGAAGGTCAGTCCTTGCAACCACAATGTTTCCAGCCAGACAGGTCTAGTCCAGAATGCCACTTAAGCACTACAGTATATACTTTGTTGTACAACACATAGCGAAAATAGTTGACCTACAAGCTTGTAGATGTTTGGAAAATTTGAAAGATTTAGAAAGATTTTGCCTATGGTTATCACTTAACATACCTACACCCACACAGTATAATTGGTATGAAGTGTAACTGAATATCGCTGTTTTAGTATCCCCACCTAACCCATTAAGACCGGAGTTTGATTCTACAAATGTTATGTTATGGTTATGGCTAAACTTAACTTAAATAATAATCACTATTATGGATCCATAAAACATTTATTCAGCTCTTTTGAATGCATTCATTGCATACACTATTCGGTGATATATTTTCTGCCTATTCGGGCCGAAACCGAATAGGCCGAAAATGTATTTTTAGCCATTTTCTGCCGAATATTTTCTGCGGCCGAATATTCGGTGCATCACTAGTTGGGACAAAACTGTTTTTAAGGTAAAACACACCAATGCAACTCATTGAGTTGCAATGAGTTGCATTGGTGTGGTCTTGGGCTTTAACGAGAACTAGCTAACACACTGGACCAGGGCTAGAGCCCGATGTACAGGTTTGCAGTCTAGTTGTTCCTCTGGGAACAAGCTGCGAGCCATGGGCTAATCCTCAGACACGCCTTAAGCCTATTTAATAGAACCCAACATGTGTAGTGTTGTCTGGTTAGATGTTATTGTTTTATAATTATTCTACCTGTACTATACTTCACCACGGTATTTCAATGTATCATGCAATACTACGTCTGGTCTGCAATCATCTACTTTTTGGTTCACACCTTCTCTCAACCCACACATCATCCTAGCAGACTCCAAAGGGGCAGATAACAAATGCAGCCTTGTTAACCACTCCCTCTTTGAAATGTTTAGTCTAGTGGGATTATTTTATAATTGTTATATCCCATGATTTCTTCTTCAATGTTTTATTTTCAGTTCCTATCTGTGACAAGACCAGCAACACCTCTCCTGGCCCAGTGTCCGTGAAAGAACTTGTTATCGAGAAGGAATTTGCATCACAGCGCTCTGACACTAAAACAGGTACGGGGGGGGGTGTGTGTGTGGAAATTGTCAATTTCATTATGCTGTAAGATGTACGTATATAGACAATATTTCAGGCCAATTAAAAAAAAACTATATACCAAATTTCCCACTTTAAACAAAAGAAGCCTGTTGGCTATGATGTGTTATTCATAAGACTAAATCAGAATTTGCTGTCAAAATGAACACTGGATCAATCTCATGTACTTACGTATTTTCATGTCGCAGTGTTATGAGCATGTAGATCTGCTATTTTCAGAGTGCAACATACGAGCGCAACCAAAAATAAATTGCCTTAAGTTCTACTGGATCTCTTCTCCACTTGTCCCTCCCTAACATTTTAGTCCAGTTTTTATTTGTTGGTGGTTGTCTATACATTTAGTCTTAGTTTTAGTCGCCATAGCTTAGTTTTTTTTTAGTTTTCCTACTGTAAGTGAAAAAAAGGTAGTTGACGAATGTTTTTCGTCATAGGTTTAGTAGACAAAATCAACACTGTTTCACAGAGCCTTATCATTTTATGATAAGGCTCTAAGGTTACATGGGAATCCCACGTTCGAGCATAGCGAGCATTTGTGGCGGTTATTTTGGGTTAAATTTAGTGTTTATATCTCAATTTCCTCTCTCTCCCTCATCTGTCTTTTCCTTTTTGGAATTTGTCTAGCGAGGACACACACACACACACACACACACACACACACACACAACATACCAGACACAAACAGGAAGAAGTTTGTGGTTGTACGTATCGGTCGAACCAGGGAAATGTATCTTCACCAGATGCAAAGACACGGGCAGTCTCATAGATCATCTATCGTAAAGAATCTGACTATAATATGCTCACACACTCCATACAGGTCGCAGCAAGGTTTTGATGAATTGATATGAATGTATTTATCCTAATGTATGATATGGATAAAGTTGGCTATGATGTTTAAACTTTCTGAGTGACTAATAATAATACTCTAAACATGTATCACTTTCGCATAAGGTTCGATCAGTCAGGGACAGGATCCAGTAGTGAACTAGTGATTTAATAAAAAAAAATGCAGGAAGCATCACTGACAAGGATTTGGGCTAATGACGGGAAATTAACCGTAAACCCTGAAAGCTAAAGCTACTTTACTGGCGATTGCTGAGGCCGGAATATTTTAATGTTTTTGGTCGGTTTGAGTGTTCTGGAATTGTGACGGTTCAGAACGGCTCAGGTTGAAAAGGGTCCGGGAACTAACTGTTCCCAGAGGCTGCATGGGAATGGGAGTGAGTGAATGATTTGTTGTAATAGATGACATTGTGTTAAGCTGGTGTGTGCATTTACCAGTGGTAATGTCCAGTGGTAAATCTGGATTCTCCCAGAAATGGGCTAATATGGTGGCGTTCAGAACACTGAGTGTGTGTGTGTGTGACTGTGTGTGTGTGTGTGTGTGTGTGTGTGTGTGTGCTACATTAGAGCGGCTGGCACCGATATATAGTTGTACAGTATGACTTTGTTTTCTTGTGTTCCATTCCATCTGATTCTTTAATACCTGCATACTGATATTTCATTCTTTTCTCTTTTTATATATTTTTTTTGCACAGCAAAGTGTCCTGCAACGGTTCCGGTAATGTTCTGTCTACTAAGCTGCCAGGTGAATATGAATTACATTGTACTTGCTTGTCTCTTCCTATAATGCCATAAAGTACAATGTCAATATTCCAGTGGGCTAAAGATACTCTTATTTTGACTCTTGATCAGGTCTGCGATATGAAATTCGAGACCATAAAGGAATATTTTTCTCACGTTGAAGGATGGAAACACAAGCAGGTGAGCCATACTTTCATATTGATAAATGGTGCATTTATATAGCGCCTTTATCCAAGGCGCTTGACATAGATTGACTGAACTGGGAACCTTTCGCTAAGCTTCCCCCTGAGCCACTGCCGCCCCATAGAAACGGAAGCCTGTATGTTTCTGAACCAATCAGAGCAGCCCATCCCTACAGGCTATGCCTGGGACGTTAGAATCTCAATCATTGTCGCGCGTGCCATGCTGTCATTCTCATTCCCATATATCGTACTTGTATTATTTATTTCCCACCCACCACGGAGTAACCACGTGGCAGACTATCCAGCATTTATCGTCCACCTCAGAGGAAACTCTGGTAAGGCCGGCAGTGTCGGTAGGCCAATCAGAGACAGGCGGGGCGTTACCATGTCTATGCTCGGACGTAGACGCACCCATAATTATGCAGCGCCGCTACTGTCCGTTATATTTGTTTACAAGTGAGAGAGAGATGACCAGCCAAGCATGTTTGCTACTACGTGCCGTGGCTTATTTCTAACCTATTGTCTGTCTGTCCACAGAAAATGAAGTACATCTTTGTGACAGAAGGTACTAACTACAGTATATTAAACCCTCTTTGTTATCTCATGATCTGTTATTATCCACATGTACTGTATGTCAAATTAATGCATCTTATTCTTGTTTATTCTTAACCCTCTGTTCTATACAATCACAGCAGATGAAGTGGAGAATGAACCAGGTATGCTTTATTATTATTCTACTTGTTGGACTGACTATCAGAGATGTTGCAGTGAGAATGTTCACAATGAGCCCCCTTGTGATAATGGAGGTGTGCTGCTTAACACGTTGACTGTGGAGAATTGAGAATTGAAGTATTTAACTAACCTTTGAAGAATCCTACTGTGTCCGATGGACAAAAACAGTGTGATCAAAAACAGCTAATTAAACAAGAAAACAAAAGTCGGGTATGTCGATCAGCAGGGAAGTAGGTTTTTTATCAAAAAAGTTGGGAATGTCGGGAATTAAACGTGCAGACAATCGGATGTCATTCTTTCATCATTGATTGTAAACCTTAAAGCTTATGCTTGCTTTTATCTTAGTGGTCTTCAGTTCCATGTTGATGAATGAATGGCGGTACATCAACAGAGAAGATCGGTCTGACCCAGTCATCGGTGAGTCATCGGTACAATCACTGTGATGCCATTCAGTGTCATGTCTTTGTAGTTATTTAAAGTGAAAACATACTTTTGTTCCACAGTGGCAAACACAAATTACTTTTTGCCTTTTTTTCTTTTGTCAAGGTCTTCTTCATATTGTGATATGTGTCACCAACCGTGCTTACTGCAAGCCCCTTTGTGTCTGCATGGTCTGCCAGCGTACGTTCCCAGCCCACAACCTCAGAGCACATCTGTATCATCCACTACACCTCAAACACACTCTGGTGAGCCCTACTGTACCTGTATTGAACTCGGTCAGTCATGGTCAAGTTTACTTTCTGTAGATTTTGGGTTACAGTACATGTACTGTACAGTTGCCTCATTTTGGTCTCCTCACTAACGTCATCATTAGTGGCTTTTTACTTATTTTAGTGATATATATCCCCCCCCCCCCCCTCATTTCCGTAGGTAGGCATCATATCTTAGATCTTATTTAGTCTTTATGTAGTTTACCTCAGTGAAAAAAGGTAGTGACGAACATCTTTCATCGCCAACACTGCTCAGAAAGAGCGGAAATTCTAACGGCTGTACATGTGCCGAGGATGTTGTCACCACATGGGAAAATAATAACGTTGAGCTTTGCATTTGTTCTCTTTAATTCAATTTGCGCTTTAGATGCACCAGAATCCTGCTCGATTACCATTTGCCTGGAAGGGATATGGGATTAATGGGATGTGTCAAAAGGCCCTAAAGTCATTGGCCTGGGAGGAGGAGAACGCCCAAGGACCTGGACACATGATGATCAAGGTAAAATGGCACACACACACACACACACACACACACACACACACACACACACACACGATAGGTCAGTCCCCACAGCTGAATTAGATCAACTGACATGTATAGTACCGTGGAGGGCTACAATCAATCAACAGCACTCCCAACTAAAATCCCACACACACACACAGGCCATACTGTACAGCACATACGTATACACACAGACCCATAGGGTCACATGCACGCACTTGCACGCATGGCACCCGCACACTCACACGCACACACGCGTGTCACAAGCACGCAGAGGCCACTACAGAAGGCTCCAATTTCGGGTCAACGCAGACTGGTGATTGGAAGGTAGCATGTTTGAACGCACACGGCAGTGGAGTCCATACACACTAAAGGTCCCCAGTTCCCCACACACCGAGCGCGTTTTTCTGGGGTTTTTTTGCAGCGTTTCTCCGACGGTTTTCCGAAAAACGCGTCCAGTGTGCAACCACCTTCATGGTGCGGGACCAGTACGTGCACATACACTTACAGCAATGTATCGCCCCAGTATTTTCTCCTTTAACCCATTCTGAACGGGGAACCCATTTTGGTGTCAGCATCATGTTATGCTTTAGCTATTGAAAAATAGCAGATCTACAAGCTCATAGCGCGCCACCGAGTGGCGCGCTACGAGCTTGTAGGTCTGCTATTTTTGAAAAATCGAAGAACGACTGACATTTTTAGAATCTGATCTCAGGTCAGAATGGGTTAATCAGACCCAGTGTGTGTCCGGCGGAAACCTCGTATGAATCTGATCTCAGGTCAGAATGGGTTAACATCCCGACCCTGAACCCTTGTTACCGCCCTATACCTTTTTCCCGTTCCTATTCCTCCACTTCAATTCAATTCTACAATAAATGTACCTACAGTATGTATGCTTAAACCATGACTGTCTGGGTCTCCCAGTTCATTTCAACTGTACATTTCCTGTCATTTCCCTGGACACGTCATCAGGCTTGTGCTATAAGGAGTTTTATTTCATTTCTTTCAGATAATAGATCTACCAAGCTGGAGTTTTACTCTGTTTAGCAACGACTTTTCGCATGGTGAGTACTGGCCTTGCAATCAAACATACTGGGCGGCCGTGGCTCAGGAGCAGGTAGAGCGGCCGCTTGGGAACTGGAAAGGTTCCCAGTTCGGTCCTGGGTTCCCCCAGAGTTGGTGTCGAAGTGTCCTTGAGCAAGACTCTAAACCCCTAATTGTTCCCGATGAGCAGGTTGTTGGTGCCTTGCATGGTTTCCTCCGCCATTATGAATGTGTGTGAATGGGTGTAGGCAATTAACAGACGCTCTTAATCCAGAGTGATTTACAGTAAGCAAGAACAAAAAAAAAACATGATAATACATCATATATATATAAAAAATGTCATCATGAATCATACGTATAAGCTAAGAAAGCTAAAATGTAATGCACAATCATTCCAAAGAGCCTTGGATAAAGGTGCTATATAAATGCACCATTTACCATTTATTCTGAGGCTTGTCGGGGAGGAACTATTTGAGGCCCACATCCACATCCACACACCTCACTGTCCTACTGTTCTCATCTTTCCATCGGAATGCTTTCCAATGATTCTTTGACAGTCTGTGACGTGCTAGATGGGTACTTCTGCTATGACTGGCATCTGGAAGGTTAGTGATTTCAATATCACAGTAGCAATCCCTTTCATCATTCCCTTCAGAGTCAGTTAAATAATGTTTGTTTTATTATTTATGTGACGTTGCCTGTTTTTGTGTGTATGCGTACTAGTTCCAAAGTTCGTCACAGTTGATGACCTGCTGGGCTGCCACACATCTCCTCATCTGGGTGAGTGTTGCCATGTTTGCTTAATATACGCGACTTTGGGCTTGTTTTTCTGTACAGTTGCTTGCAAATATTAGTAATTACGGCTTACAAGTTTTGGGGGGGCTGGTTTCTTTTTTTTTGTTTTAGATATTTATTTGTACTTTATTGGATAGTATTAGTGAAGAGAGACAGGAAACAGAGACACAGGGAATGACGCAGCAAATGCTGTCGCGATCGGGACTCAAACCTGAACATTGAGCCTAAATGTCCGGACCGCTGGGCCTTTGGGTAGTTTCTTATTTCTGGGAGAATCCAGACTTAACATTAGACAATACCACTGGTAAATGCACACACCAGCTTAACACACACACACACACACACACACACACACACACACACACACAGTCACACACACACATACTAATACACACATACAACCTAAAGATGTGCACGTACAAACTAAGACCATGTTATATTTATAAATGCACCACATATTTGGTTTGACACACACGCGTTCCACACCGCCACAGGGAGTGCAGTCCGTGTCAAGTCCGTCGGATAGCTGGTTGTCCAGAACCAGCACAAAAGCCCATATGCCCAAATGGGATCCGGACAATTGTTCACACCTGACCTACATATGTAGAGCTGGCCTGTTCTGACATCCCAGAGTTGTTCTGACATCTGCGTAGACTCCATATTTTGGCATGCCTGACTAAGAACTCCATATATGGGCCTAAAAGGGACACAGACTTAATAACTGGGTGGGTCATGCATCGTTCCATGTAAACCAGTGCCTAATGGGCACCGCTCTACTCTAGTCTATCTACTGTATAAATGCAGCACGTATTTGTATGTACGTTTGTAATCCTCATAACTCGAGAACCGTTCGCCCCACCGACTTCTTTTCTGACATCACAATGATGAGACCTTAACCTTTATTAGCCTACCTGATCACCCCCAACGGGCACTGATCACCCCTAGATCTCCATATATGGAGATGGCCTGTTCTGACATCACAATGTTGTTCTGACATCACAATGGTGGGCGACCTCGTCATTGTGATGTCGGAACAGGCCATCTCCATATATGGAGATCTAGGGGTGATCAGTATTGATCACACCCCAACAGGCACTGTTCTACAAGCAATAAGACTGTGTTCCATCCCTCTTTGCCCCGACCTTTCCCTCCTTTCCCATATATTCCACATCTTTTATAATATTCCCTAAACAAGCCTGGGCCTTGACAATTTTATGTCAAGGGGCCCCCATTTGTACACAGAGTTTTGTGAAAAGCATGTAGATATTACCAACTCCCTTGAAAGACTCACCAACACATTTCCCAAGTGAGACACGTGGGACATGTGGTCCAAATGTTTCTTCTTTGTTGATTTGTTGTGTTGTTTCTCAAGGTAAAACAGTGTGCCGACGTAGGATGTCGTATTTATTTCAGAAAACTGGAGGATTTAGAAGAATTTTTAATTTCGAGGTCAGGCCTAAATGGGTTAATATATATTAATTATACTATACATTAGGCAAATTAACTAAATCTATTTTTATTTGTGCAGACCAAGTATTGATTTATGCCCTCTTTCCCTACCAGGCCTGCAGTTTCTGGTTAGTTACAAATCTGACAGCGGGCACCAATCAGGATCCTTATGTTTACTCTGTAAGAGGATCCTGAATAAAGTTGAATTGTCCTCCCACGTATTCGGTTTTGAACACGTCAAAGCATTTCTGGTGAGTATGGTCATCTCAAATGGCCACATTTTGAGATTTTTTTTCAAACGAAAAATGGTAGAGTGAAATTCCACGATTGTTTTTTAAAACGTGTGTGTGTGTGTGTGTGTGTGTGTGTGTGTGTGTGTGTGTGGGTGTGTGGTGTGTGGTGTGTTGTGTGGGTGTGTGCGCGCGCTTTGCAGCAACGTGCCCACCCACTGTCGCTGGATTCTGAAGCAAAGACAACCGCTGACACGTTGCTGGACTTGGCAAAGCAGGCAGCGGAGATCCACCCCACCGGTTGTATACAGGTACACTGACTGTACTACACATCACGTATACACTAGATATCATGAGTTATGTACATGCAGCAATGTGATCCGTTTCAAGACACACATATATTTTATATCTATATTTTATGTCTTACAGAGACTGAAAATCCTTCACAAAATCTTTCCACATTCCTATAAAGACGGTAAGTGTGCATGGCTATACACACGGAAAGTTGTCAGATCACCCTCTGCTGTTTGCATTCAACTAGAAAATGGGCTCAGAGTAGAGCACAGACCACAAAGCCTCAAACTACTGTAGGTGGCACTGTGAACTGTGATGTAAAATATGTATGCTTTCCCAACTATCTCTTCTTGTTAGGAATTTCCCCAGTCATAAAACTTGTTTTGGTCAATCTATTTTGGGCATTCTCGGTGAGATTACCATCTAGTCTTGAGCTACCAGGAAACCTGGAAGAGGCCCTGGAGAATGTCCAGTTGAAAGTGTCCACATAGATTAGATTTATTATCCACAAGGGAAAATTGTTTTGCTCAGGTCAATGCATACATTCAGGACAATACATACAGGACAATAAATGGCAGAAAATGGCAAAAAAATCATTTTCGGCCTATTCGGTTTCGGCACGAATAGGCAGAAAATATATCACCGAATAGTGTATGCAATTAATGCATTCAAAAGGGCTGAATAAATGTTTTATGGACCCATAATAGTGATTATTATTTAACCATAACCATTTATTTTGCCATAAATCAGGTATAGCTTTAAGGTACGGCCATGACTGCAATGGTAGGAAAAAAGATGTATAATATTAATCATATTCGGATATTCGGTTTTCGGCCAACTGTTTCCTATATTCAGTATTCAGTTTTCGGCCAAGAATTTCCCTTTCGGTGCATCCCTAGTTGACACTATGGGTGTCTGTAGCTCCTCAGAGATGTGTCATATGGACACTATGGGTGTCTGTAGCTCCTCAGAGATGTGTCATATGGACACTATGGGTGTCTGTAGCTCCCCATAGATGTGTCATGTTGACACTATGGGTGTCTGTAGCTCCTCAGAGATGCTGATTAACATGTTGACACTATGGGTGTCTGTAGCTCCTCAGAGATGCTGATTAACATGTTGACACTATGGGTGTCTGTAGCTCCTCAGAGATGCTGATTAACATGTTGACACTATGGGTGTCTGTAGCTCCTCAGAGATGCTGATTAACATGTTGACACTATGGGTGTCTGTAGCTCCTCAGAGATGCTGATTAACATGTTGACACTATGGGTGTCTGTAGCTCCCCAGAGATGTTGTTGGTTAGAAATCCGGTTTCCCCCATAAGACTGAGTTGATAGACGAGCCACGGTACAAGTAAAAAGGTTTATTGAAAATCAGCAAAGTATCATTCCATGTACAGTCCCGCAACTGTACAAACAGGTCATGCAATCATTCAGCATAGATACGGCGGAGTCACTTACCATGGTTTCCATCCATTCCATCATTTACCATGGTTACTGCCCTGCTGTTTGGATTCGGCCAATGGTGAAGCTTCCCTGTCGATTGCGACATTCCTTCTCATCCCTCAAGCGGCCCCTATTCCGGGAAAAAGTTGAGCCTGGGGACCCAATGGACTCAGAAGGCCCTTTCCCCCTTCTCTCGCTCGCCCTCTTACTTAGGACTGCTTTGCCCACATCAGCCACCTGTGGTGTTCTCTTCTGCAGGAATTACATTACTTGCAGCAGAGACGGAACGGCCGGCCTGACCCGACCCTTGTCCTCATTTCACATCCACCAGAGCACCTCTTGCATACGACTAGGCCTATCTTGCATCAGCCTGCCTTGTGCTGCCTAGTGTACATGTACATCTAAGTATGAGTATACACATGTGAATAAGTATGAATATACATATTGAATGAGGGTACATATTGAATATAATCCTTGAGCATGGCCTTTGAAAGTATATATATATGACATGTGAGTGCCAGATATGACATTGAGTGACAGCCTTCAATCATCCTGAGTCCCGTGTGGACGGGACTTCACCTTTACCTTTGCCTCATACCTCAAATTATCCCCAACAATGTGTCATGTGGACACTATGGGTGTCTGTAGCTCCCCATAGATGTGTCATGTGGACACTATGGCCCTCATTTATCAACCGTGCGTACGCAAAAAATATGGGTGCACGCCGGAATTACCGACATTTTCGGCATTTACCATTTTCGCCAAAGCTTGAAATTGAACTTGACAAAGTTCACGTCTGGTCGGGAGCTGTCGTACGCTTTGTCCTCAGCTGTTTTTCTGTCGTAGAACAGCGGAGCAGCATTGTTTGACCAGCTGAGAGGCTGTCACAGGCATCTAAACATATGTATTCACTCTGAATACATATGGGGTACAAAAAATTAAAAAGTAAAGGAATATATCAACAATGTTTCTTTGTGTCATATGAAATTAGTAGGAGATAAAATCGCGCAATTAAAAACACTGTTGCAACTGCGAGTTAGATGCTTAAGCCATTTAAACAGTGTTTTGCATGAGCACATACATGCGAGGATTTGGGCTGTCTGTGCTGAAATATGACTCAAAAGCCAAAAAAGTGAATGCAGTCCAGCAGATGGTGTAGGTCTGCACTTTCCCTCCTATAGTCTCTCTCATGGTGTACAGATATAATGTATGATAGAAGTAGAGTTGGTGTCTTAACTACTCGTATGTGTTCCAGCTGTCATCGTCCTCCAAAGGGAAAAGTGGAATCTTGGTGAAGGAGAGCTTATTCCTGTTTTAGCAGTGGGACAGAAATTGGGTAAGCCTAGTAGTCATGTACATTCAAATGTATAGGATGCACATAAGTTCCGAACCAAGAACCTGCAACACCTACAGTCAAGTAATGAATATTTCTGTTCTGGGTCATGTATTTATTATCCTATAAACACATCTATATCCACTTTTACATTCACCATATTCACAAGGCGGACATTTTGCTCTTAAATTACACTTACTGTTTCTTCCCACCGTTTCCTGTCTGGCAGTCAAATCTCGCGATATCTCCGAGACAGAAACAATACCTGCTGCTGTTTAGATCCTCAAATAAAGTTATATAGGCCTACTGTGCACTCTGTGCACATCGAAAAGCAAGTGATCAGAAAACAACCTGTGATACGTCTTCTTTTATATTCCTGAACCGATTTATATGACAAAGTTCTCAATTGTTCAGAAATAATATTTGTTAGCTGGTCCAGCCGGCTCCACTCACTGCCATCATGTATTCATTGAACTTCCCGTGCGGGTTTTGGCTCCCATGAAAGTGCTCGTGAAAGTGTCATGGCACAGCCCAGTCACCAAAGATTAGCACAGGCAGACAATGTGGAGGCTGAGTGATTTAATTATCATTTTAGGTATAACATATAATCGAGTGTGTACTAGTGTTTTATGTAATCATTTATTGTTAGCATTTTGAATAATCATCGGTCTATTTAGCATGACTGAAGTAAAATGAGACATAGCATAAAGTGCTTAAATTCATATTTAGAAAGTGTTTCAGATGGATGATGATGGTCATGGAAGGGGAACCTTCATGGGCAAAGATACAGTAATAAACGTCTAAATAAAATAAAAACAGTCAAAATGACCTCTCAGACATGCTAGTGTTAAAAGCTCTTCAAAGGCCTTGAAGCATGGACTCGCTATGTCGGGTGTTCTTAGCATAAGGTTATGATAAGCACACCCAACATACTGCATTTTGCAGTAGGTAGAATGAACATATTATGTGTTGATGACAACTGTTAATGTCTAATTCTTGTGTTTCCAATGTGACGTGTAATGATGCTCTGGCCTTTGGGGCCACTATGAATGCTGTTTCAAATTGAATCTTGGTCGCTGTCTACAGTGCCTAAATTAACTCGAAATCTGAGCTACTACAACACGGGGTCAAAGACAAATGAAATCTCCATCCATTAGCCTTGGGAGATTAAAACAAAAAACAGGGTGTTAAACTACACTAATCAGAAGTTTGTCAGTTGTTTGTAATACCTCATGTTGTTTCTCAGTCCCTACAGGAACTCTGAAGGAAACGGACAAAGACTTTGGAAGTGACACAAGTCCCAAAATGCCCAAGATGCCTGAGAGCGATGCTGACAAAGAACGTCCAGATGTGAATGATTGTACTCCACAGCGTCCAGGCGTGAATGATCCCACTCCACGGGCTGTTCCAGTGAAAAAGAAAACGGTGCCGGAGAAAGATTCCTGTATTCATAAACCCGATGAGAAGTGTCCCACTCAGAACTCCTCTGTGGAACGTAGAGCAGATGCAGGCACCAGAGTGGACAGAGACACTGTGAACGCAACTACAGAAGAACAAAGGAAAAGCCCGAAAAAGTCAAAGAAATGTGGGTCAATTCAGGTGACTGCCAAGTCGACGGGGAGAAGACAGAGTTGTGAGAGTCAGGACAAGGCCCGGGAAAGAGAGGGTGATGCAGGAAAAGTTGCCAGAACAGAAAGGGGCACGACGAGCGAGGACGCCACACCAAGAGTTGGGAGAGACTTTGATGGCAAAATGGAGGGCAGGACACGTGAGAAAAGGCAAAAGAACGAACACTCCAGTTCAAAGGCTGGGGGTAAAAGACAACGACTCAGCGATGCAGAGGAAACATCAGCCTGTGAGAAGACCCAAAAGACGTCCAAAGAAGAGCTAGGCAGAGCAGGAGACATGAGCAGTATGCACAACATGAATGTCAGCCCAACCCATCCACACGGCCAAAAACAACCTCCGTCCACACCTGACTACTACCATCCCCAGGGCCAACAAACCCTTCCATCCACACCTGACTGCCATCCCTACGGCCAAAAAACCCCTCTGTCCACACCTGACTGCCATCCCTACGGCCAAAAAAACCCTCCATCCACACCTGACTGCCATCCCCAGGCAAGTACACTCGGCTCTGATGCCCAGGACATTCCATTCAATGTTAATCAGCAGAGAACATTAACTTGTAAATGGAATTCACAACAAATAGTCACAATAATAATTGCAATAGTAAAAACAAACAAAATAAATGTCATCCATATTAAGTCTGGTACTGGTATTGTTGTAGCCTGGCTAAAGCCAGACTGAATCAGCCGAGTCTGTCTTATTAGCCAGGCTAGTAGAGCGTCGCAGTCCCGCCCCTTACCAGGGCCCAGGAAATTATTTTCCTCATAGACATTTCAAAAAGTATTTATTTAAAGACCTTTTGAGCCTCGTACAAAGCCAACTGGAGTTGTGACAAATGATGACAACAAACAAATAATTAGAAAGAAGAAGAAAACGACATTTTTTTTGTTGTTTTTCTTCTTTGTAATTATTTGATGTAATCATGGTGATTAAATGTATGGTTGGTAGCAGCATCAATTAGATGTTTTTTTTAATGATAGGGGCAGGTATAAATAAGATTTATCTTCTTCCTGCTCCTATCCTTTCTGCTATGGAATATGTAAAAAATAATGTAAAATGAATATAATCATGTAAAACCATGAGATGAAATAAATAAATATGAAATTAAATGAAATGTTCGATCGAATATGTTGAAAAGCCAGGATGCCAGGGAGGGGAATCAGATTCGAACTTGTGCCACTGCCTAGTCCTACACATTTGAAAGGTGTTAAATAAGCAATAACGTTTTTGTTTTAATAATAATTATAATGTGTGCTATTTTATTTAAAGGAGACGGTGTCGAGGTCATCCACAAGCCAATCCCTGAAAGCTACTGCCAAGTTCCCTTTGAAAGCAGACGGCACAAGCACTGAAACAATGGATGTTTCTCTTAAAATGAACAAAGCCCTCAAAATGAATGTCATATCCAAGTCTGTGGCTGAATTAACTGAACTGTCCATGAGCTGCCGAACTGAAGATGCAGCCAAAACTATTTCCATAGGCAACGTTGTCACAGCCACGCCACACACTGATGGTAAAAGTAGGAGACGTGCAACCACGTCCAGATCTGTGACCTCATCTCGTGCTGCAGCAACATCTGCCCTCTCCAAATCTACTGGAGCCAAGTCGCACCTGACCCAGACTACCTCCAGTGCAACGCCACCCATCTCAAGAACTACAGCCAATTCCAAATGTGTGACGTCGTCAAATGGTGATGATACAACCCAGAGGCTGCTTCTCTCACTGGCCACAGCCGTGTCTCCTGCATCTACCGGTGGGAGCAGCCCTGTAGAAACATCAGAATGCACCAGGATTCCCAAATCCACAACACCTGGACCTGCAGTGGGTGGGTGTCTTTCTTTCTTTCTTTCTTTCTTTCTTTCTTTCTTTCTGAAGTGATTAAAAGATCAGAAATGGTAAAATAACCTGTGCTCGACCTTTCAGGTTTGAACTTCCTGGTTTGCGTCGTGTACAAGAAAAGGATTGCAATCTATTGTCAACTGTGTGGGATTAAGGCAGGAACCAAGCACCACAGGTTCGGCGCCAAACACCGATCAAACTACGTGGTGAGTGATGAAAACGTCTCTTATAGGTTTTAGGAAACGGGCTGGTTTTGTTTATTAACTGTATGTTATGAATGATTCATTCAGAAGTTCAAGCGCCCAGAGTTGACCGCTCCACTGTCGGACACAGAGCTCTTGAAGATTGCCACTGAGTTGGCTGAGAAAGACACGGGCAACAGAACGCAGGTAACTCACATCATTTATTTTTTGTCCCCCAAATGTATTTCCATTAGGCCATGGACCTCCGGTTAAACTAATTATGTCCTAGGCATATGCTGATCTGAAAAGATGTTACATGAGGAATAGATTGATAGCGCTAGTAATAATTAAATTAAACACACACGTGCACGCATGCATGCGCGCACTCACGCGCACGCACACTCAGAGTATATGATTGTCTCTTTTCTTTGCATAGATGGTGAGGATGAGAAGTGAACGACAGTACGAAGATCTGACGAAAGCAGAAGTACCAGAAGGTAAAACCCTGCTGTGCACTTTGACAGAAAACACGTGAAAGAAACTGAAGAGGAAGGGTGCTAATTGAACCAGGCAATGTATCTTCACCAGATGCAAGGACTCAGCATCAGGAGCATAGATAGAGTATAGTGTTTATTACAGCTAAAGATGATACTGTACAGCAAGCAGTGTTAGGCATGCAATCTGTCAACGTATCCACCCGAATCTCAATGTCCACTCAATGCCCACCTCAAATTCATCCCATCTTTTATAGACCTTCAGTCACGTAACATCATAATCAAATTAATCAATTTGGCAACCTGTCCCCTTATTGTTTAGCTATTTTCCAAATGTTCTCTTTCCATTTCCACCATTTAGGACTTTAGGTTACAACTTACAGCCTGAGTTTGTGCTTTACTGACCGTTTGGACACTCTTGTCTTCATCCAATAAAATATTCTAAAACGGGTTTATGGCCAGTCCACACCGATGCAACTCCTTGCAACCATTTAGGGACTCTGTAAGAATAGCAGTTGTCCATTCACTGTGTGCTCCTCCTCACATTCTCTGTGTGTGTGTGTGTGTGTGTGTGTGTGGTGGGGGGGGGGGGGGGGGGAGAGAGAGATCTCTGCTATTTGAACTTACGGTAGGACTTGTAGCAGAATGTTAGCGAGACACAGGATGGAAGTCTATTTGGAAGGTAATTCTGCTCTTGAATGTCTCGATATACTTTTAAAGCAGCTGTTTTTGAGGGGCGCCAGACCCTCCTATGCACGGCCTTGTGTGTATGTGTGTTTGTAGCACGGAATGTGATGATTGATTGGCTGTGTGAAGTGAGGGGAGCTCCTATCATATACATCAAGTGTTTTTTTCCCTGCATGGACAGTTATTGTGGTTTAGAAATGTGTATCATTTGTTCAGTTTTGGTTTTTATTTAGTGTTACAGTTTGGTTTTGATTCAAATGTAATTTGATTTTAGTTTTACGGATGAAGTGAAGTTTTTATAGTTTATTATAATTTTTGTTTTAGTTCATTTAGCTAGTTTTATTAATTTAGTTTTTTATTTATTTATGTTTCTTAGTAGTTTCAGTTAACTTGGGGAACTATAATAACCTGGATGTTTAGTGCAGAGCTTTGGGTTTTGATTTGTGTTTGTGCTCTTTCTCCTTTTAGCCCTGGCTAAAATAAAAGCCATCCTGAGACAGCAGAGAGCGTCACAGGATTCACCTTCTGCAACTACCGGTAATCCTCAACCAGAGAGCCTGAAACACCAGGACATGTCAACTGGTTTACATGAACCTTCACATCACCCTGATGGTAAATGCACCAACCATCCTTTTCTCAAAACATCAGCTGAATTCAGCCTTGAACAAACCAAGACAACAACTTTGTATGCAGGCAAACAGCTAGAAGACCTCTCAGAGGGTCTACTCTAAGGGGCCTGTAAGCAGGGCCCAGAATTGTACCTGTAAGTTAAATAGTTTTCCACATGTCCAGAAGAATATAAATAAGTCATTCCTACAGTATGGAACACAACAAATACAAGAAAATAAATGTCACACATGAATTCTTCCGACAGGCGTACAATATTATAATAAACTGTAAATGTATTATGGACCAATCATATTACTGTCCATTAAAGACGAGCTGAAAATTCTTTTCACATCCATATCAAAATAAGTCCTAGTGAAACAGAGGTTAGCTGCTTTTCAGCCAATGTGGGATGAACTGAGTGAATCGGTGGATCCCATTGCAACACATTGAGCTCTGGTTGAGCTCTGGTCCAGCTAAGGTTTGGTTTTCTGAAGTCTTTATGGAATTAATTAATCCATTTTGGGCGGTGATCGGAGTTTTTAATGCACAAGATGAGGCAATAAAAAGTACTTGAGAAAAGTCTGGTCACGACCACTCGGAAGGAGTCGTCGGGGCCACATGAAATAAATGGACATAGCATTGAGTATATGAGAGCACATTATCTGAAAAATGGGTGGATCCTGTACATACATGGCATGAGCTGGGCAGCAACAGTCTGCTGGTTCAAACTGGTTGCTCACCTAGCCGTACAAAGCCCATTGATAGATGTAGCAAAGCGTAGCAGTGTCACGACCTTGGAGAAAGTCTCTGACAGTGCCTTCTTGATAAGGGGTTCCCTGGAGACCTATTTGCAGTCAGCATTGGAGTCTGAGACCATATATGGAGTTTAAGAGCAGTTTGAGAACAATATGTTAAAAGATTAAAAAAAAAAAAAAATTAGGGAAATGAGTGAATATGAAACATATTGTAGGTCTGCTATTTTTGAAAAATTGTGAAAATGTGGCGCAAATCCTGACAGAAAACTGTCAGGATTTAGAAAACGTTATACATTTCGACGTCGGGCCTAAATTGGTTAACCCATTCTGACCTGAGATCAGATTCATACGAGGTTTCCACTGGACACACACTGGTCTGATTAACCCATTCTGACCTGAGATCAGATTCTAAAAAATGTCAGTCGTTCTTCGATTTTTCAAAAATAGCAGACCTACAAGCTCGTAGCGCGCCACTCGGTGGCGCGCTATGAGCTTGTAGATCTGCTATTTTTCAATAGCTAAAGCATAACATGATGCTAACACCAAAATGGGTTCCCGTTCAGAATGGGTTAAAAGTCCCATTCTGTCAGCCCATATCATGTTTTCAGTTTCTAATCTCCATCCCTTTCTGAATCCATTTCTGACCATGTTTATTTGCATTCAGACCACCAACTATGACTTTCCTCCATCCATAGGTAATAATGAAACAAATCAAAGGCAGGAGGCTCCTCCAGACCCTGGTGCAATGCAGCAGGCTTCTGGCACACGACCCATGCCTCCTCAGTACTCTGGTACAAGTGAGAGAGCACCTCAACACCCTGGTAATATACAACCACAGGACCCAGAACCACAGGACCCAGAACCACAGGACCCAGACCCTGGTGCAATGCAGCAGGCTTCTAACACACCATCCATGGCTCCTCAGTACTCTGGTACAAGTGAGAGAGCACCTCAACACCCTGGTAATATACAACCACAGGACCCAGAACCACAGGACCCAGACCCTGGTACAATGCAGCAGGCTCCTCAGGCTTCTGGCACACCATCCATGGCTCCTCAGTACTCTGGTACAAGTGAGAGAGCACCTCAACACCCTGGTAATATACAACCACAGGACCCAGAACCACAGGACTCAGACCCTGGTACAATGCAGCAGGCTCCTCAGGCTTCTGGCACACGATCCATGGCTCTTCAGTACTCTGGTACAAGTGAGAGAGCACCTCAACACCCTGGTAATATACAACCACAGGACCCAGAACCACAGGACCCAGACCCTGGTACAATGCAGCAGGCTCCTCAGGCTTCTGGCACACGATCCACGGCTCCTCAGTACTCTGGTACGCGTGAGAGAGCAGATCAACACCCTGGTATACAACCACAGGACCCAGAACCACAGGACCCAGACCCACAGGACCCAGAACCACAGGACCCAGAACCCAGGGAGGGAAGAAGAATAAAAGTAGAGGAAACACAGAATGCACTGGAATGTCCAGATAGACGGACGTTCTTTGACAGTGGATATTACCAGCAGCCTGTTGTGCAGCCGGTGCGCCAATACAGTTCAGCAGGTACGTGTGGATTGAGTCACATCGATTAGATTTTATTTGATTTCATGTTTCACTTTCTGTGACTAAGTTTGTATCTATTGGTTGACTTGTCTGTCTCTCACAGGGGAATTGATTACCAGCCGTGTCTCCTGTTTCCTCAAAGTGAAGCTGTCAGATGCTGAGAGGAGGCAAGTCGTAGGTGAGAGTTTGTTTACGCAAGGGTTGTCAACAAGGATATTGTAGCCTCAAGTGTCAAGTATTACATCATTCATAAGTCTTAATTAAGTCCCAGGCAGTCTTGATTTGTCGACTAAAACTATGACGAATAATAATACATTGACTACCTTTCTTCTCTGACAATCTAAATGGAAAAAATAACTAACTAAATATACTGACAATTTTGTCAAATAAAAACGAAATAAAAGTGTGTGTGTGTCTGTGTCTGTGTCTGTGTGTGTGTCTCAGGTCTGAGCTCGGTGCTGGAGTGTCTGTGTGGAGACAAATGTGAGAAGCTCTACCCATTCTACATGTGTCGTAGCTGTGAAGAGACTGTCCAACTCAGCCACATCTGTGGACACATCACCAGCATCGATCACCAGATCAAGTACATGGTCAGTGGCCTCTCCGGTGCTTCTCACAATAGAATTATTTTTACCAGCAGGGGTCACCAACATTTCTTCTGTTTTACACATCATTATGATGTTCTTATTTTGATCATAACATCCAATTACTGAATGTCAGTCTCCAGGTTTTCTTCAGAATATGTATGGCAATTATTATGGTGCAGTACAGTATTGTACAGTGCAGCACAGTACAGTATGGCACATCATATTGTACAGTACAGTATTGTACAGTACAGTATGGCACCATACAGTGCGGTGCGGTACATTACAGTACGGTACAGTACACTGGCCTCCTGGATGGTGTGACGCTAGAGTGAGACCGGCCGATCGAATTCTAGTCACACTAATAATATGACATGTGACAATATGATATGGCTGTGTTTTGAAATGTGTTCTGTATGTTTGTGTTAGTGGGAGAAGCGCCCCAGTCTAATGGCTGACATCAGTAATCAGGACTGGAATGAGAAACAGAAGAAGGAAGGCTTTGAGGCCGCCATCGGCAAAGTCGCTGAATGGGAACAGATTGTCCAAATGGATGCTGAGGTAACCATTTAGATAGCTGTGGTATACCATGAAGTTAACCTCTGCTGCCTGTGGGTTCATCTTTGTGTTACAGCTGGTGATGAAACTGTAATGGAACTACAGTATACACATTCGAAGGGAAAATATACAACAGACTACAATATTGTGTAGTTTGTCATGTACCTTTATTTTCTAATCTTTTAGTGTGAATATGTGTGAGATTAGTGATTAGAGAGCAGACAATGTCCTTGTGTGTGATGCAGACTTTATTTTACCTATTGTAATGTTTTGTTGTTCTCTTGTCAAGGTTATACTGCTTGACAAGAACTCATATCATATAGTCCAATCGGCTCCATTCAGTGAAGGTACAGTAGTCTTTTATTAATTAATTATTAATTAATATTATTATTACTTTTTTTTAGTACAAAAAAAGTACAAGCTCACCATTTTTCTTTCTTTCAAATGTTCCCCCAAGAATAGGTGGGTTCAAGTTTGTAATGTGTGCTGTTGTAACTGTAATTGATTGTCTGTAGGCATCCACATCCTGGAGGACATCTGGAGACGACAGAATGTGACCTCCTCCTGTCCACCTGCTGACCAACAACCACCAGGTGAGAACCTCTCCATCTACAGACAAGCTTTATGTTCCACTAAAACAATGTTAGAATGAATGAGATGGACATGTCGTTGTTCTGCCTTCTGTTGAACAGACCAGCAGAGTTCACAAGACCCTCCTCACACAGAGGAGTCATCCAGGCCAACAGAGGCAAACAAGAGCAGAGATAAAGGTATACAAGGACCAACATCACACACACAAAATACACATATGTTCCAGCTAGTGATCACTGTTGAAGTTGATAATCTTATTATCATTGTTTCCAATACAGAAGTGACAGACAAAGAAAATGCACGTTTGACAAAGCTCAATTTGGCCATCGTGAAGACTGAGCCGATCCCAGAGCGTCTCACAACCCTGAACGCTCACAGCTCAAACATAACAGGTGTGTGAGGTCAACATTACTCCCAACACATAGAATGTTTAATATAAAATCCTGTCTAATTGGTCTAATTAAATTGTGTCTCTGCTGTTTCCAGTCACCATTAAACGGGAGGTGAAACAGGAAAACCACACCCACCCCTGTTCCTCTGGACATACTGGTAAATACTGGCTGTTGTACTGGCACAGAACTTGTTTTGTTGTCTGCTGTTTTGACCAACTGTACTCTTATAGCTATTGATAACAAAGGCAAAAAAAGGTTTGATGCTCAGTCTATTGACTTCCTTTTAAGTTATGCAGTGTTAATTTACCTTAGAGATAACTCTGATTAAACACAGTGAAGGAATCACACAGACTACCCATGTGCACCCATGGACTAGCCTGACACTCAGTCTGAATTTTCATTTTGTTTCACAGTGAAACAAAATGAAAATTCAGATAATGAAGTGAAATGAAAATTGAATGAATAATGAAGTGAAACTTTCACTTCATTATTCTGAATCGCCAGAACATATTTTCTTAATGGGTGTGGCTAGCGATTCAGGGCTGGAGCCAGGCTAGCCAATGATACGAGATGCAGGCATTTAAAAATAATCGGCCAAATCGGCTGTGCACTCTACATCTTTATTCTGAATAATCCCATGGAAATCTAATTTGTTAAAGATGATGGGCAATTTTTGAGAGAGTATGTTTTGCACTCCGTCCGTGTGTGTGTCCGTCCGTGTGTGTGTCTGTCCGTGTGTGTGTCTGTCCGTGTGTGTGTGTGTCTGTCCGTCCGTCTGTTACCAGCTAATCTCCGGCACCGTTAACCCAGTCGATGCCAAATTTTGCACACACTCCCTGGATGCCAACGATGAACCTCTGCCCCAAATCTTTCAGATTGGCCTGTTATAGCGCCACCAGGAGGCCGACAGTTGTAAAACACATTTTTTGTTATTACTCCTCCAGATTCTATCCAAAAATCCCGCAAATCATTCCACAGTATCTATATAGTCATGTGTTCAAGACAGATCTGTCCGATATTTCATATTCCATCCAAATTGGCTAACATTGGCTTTCAAAGTTTGCAGGATTGGCCTGTTTTTAACAAAAAGCCTCAAATCATGAACGCAGCGTGCAATTTATGTGAAATCTTCCACAGACTTTCCTACTAGGTTGAGGAATATATCCCACCCTTTTCACATTGGCCTGTTATAGCGCCACCAACAGGTGGACTTTTGCTAAACACATTTTTGGAACAAAATGCCTCAAATCATCCAATTGCCTCCACGGCACCCTTTTCACATTGGCCTATTATAGCGCCACCAGGAGGCCACAACCTGACCTGCCCTGGTGGAGTTTCTCTCTCTCACTCACACTCACACTCACACACACACACACACACACACACACACACACACACACACACACACACACACACACACACACACACAGCCCTACATTGAAGCCTCTTGATTTCTGCAGTTGTAGCTGTATGGAAGTCATGTTTGTCATGCTTGTGTATTGAATATGTGTGACAGTCTGGTCCTAACAAACATAATTTGTCTTCTTTTTTTTTTCTCCCCAAGAAATAAGGAAAACTGTGAAACATGGTTTGGAATCAGATTACGTGTCATTGAATGGAGATGGAGAGACAGACAAGCGGAGAAGAATTTCAAAGTCTCATGATGACACCGAAACATATGACAGTCTTTCAGGTCCTCATTTGAACGTCTCATCACCTGCCAGCCACTGTCCCTCTCCCCAACTCCAAGTGAACGTAGAAAGTAGCCAATGTCCCTCTACTCAAAACCAAGAGGTCAGAGTGAAAGTTGAAACCCGTCAGTGTCCCTCTCCCCAACACCATGTGGCCAAAGTTAAAGTAGAACCCATATCACCTACAACTCTTGTTTCTCAAGTGCCGCACGGTGAACCTTCACACGTGCATCCTGAGTGGAAACTTGAGATGCTCTTGAACACACTTCAAATATTAGCTTCCTCTAACTTTAACCTTGAATGCTCTCCAACAAAGTCAGCCTCACCTGCATCTACTGAGCCGTCAAGCACTCCTTGCTTCATAGATCCTTCACTGGCTGAACGTGAGCCACAGCCGGACCTTCAGTCCACCCCGTCAGGCGCTAAACAAGCCTCTGTGGCCGCTGTCCCCCTGTCCCCTCCAGCCAACAAAGACCTGCCCTCTAGTGAACCGATAACACCCATCGTTGACAAGGAAAAGTTTAGACACACATCTTCAGTGCAAGCCAAGCAGTTACAGAAGGATGGCTCTCCTAGGCAAGAAAAGTGCAAAATAACAAATAAAAAAACGTCCAGTCAAATCTCTGTAGGTCGTGTAAAGCCCAGGATACAATTGGACTCAAAGTGTCAAATTCCGATCACCAAACCAAACCCAAGTGTCAACGTGCTGACGTGTGAACTTGCAGCCTCAAAGCCTGCAGACGATGACACCACGAACTACGAGAACCGGCAGTTGATGCCGGAAAGCGTGGCTGCCAAAGTTGTTGATGAGCCCGACCACAGTCCGACCACAGTCATTCAAACAGACACTGCTCAAGTGTTGCAGCCTAGTAACACCACAGTGTCTCCTCTTCAGCCAGCTAGCCAGCAATTTAATGACAGTGATTACAGAAACGACCAGCCCACCGTAGCAACCGTAAGCCCCAGTACCTCCCTGCCAGCTAGCCAGCAATTTAATGACAGTGATTACAGAAACGACCAGCCCACCGTAGCAACCGTAAGCCCCAGTACCTCCCTGCCAGCTACAGGTTATGGCACCCCAGTGTATCCTTCCAGTCAAGTCACCTACAACCCTTATTTCACACATGGATATCCGCCCGGAGTCGGACCGTGGACCCACAACAATTATATGCCACCTGGATATTCGCCCTCAATTGGAACCCACAACACTTATATGACACATGGATATCTGCCCTCAACTGGTTCTACCCAGAACGCTTACTTCGCACATGGATATCCACCCGGAACTTGGACCCAAAACAATAGTTTCACAAATGGATATCAGTTTGGAACCGGGACCCAGAACAATAATTTCACACATGGATATCCGTTTGGAACCGGGACCCCGAACAGTGATGTCTCACATGGATACTGGACAGATGGAACTGGGCCCGCTGGTATTCACCAAGCTCCAGTGCAGCAACACCCCGTGTTCTCACAGTATGTAAACTACAGTGTTCCCCCTACCTCTCAGCAGGGGGCGGGGCAGGCTGTGCTGACTGGAGCCACCTATACCACCACTGCACCTGCAGGAGTCTGGCCTGACGTGCAAAGACAACAGCAGCCGCAATAATGTCCCGGGAAACGCTGTCTCTTATAAGACCCACTGGTGCTTTGGTGTTTACTGTTCTGTTCACCAGCCGCAGTTTAATCACTACGCTCTACTGTAGTTATACTGTAGTCATGTCCTGTTATGTTACACTAATGTGTCTTATTGTTTTTAGAAGAATATTGTTGACTGAGAGGATAATTTGTTTATAAAATGTGCGAGTTTATACAATAATTTAATTGTTTTGTTTGATTTGATTAAATTTTGTTTTTAATAGGAAAATACTTTGTTACTGAGCCATATAAAGTACTGTCACAACATTTTGTTTTAATAATCAAATGGATATTTGACATCAATGTCTGAACAATATGCTGATTGATTGAAAATAGAATGGGTACAGTTCAAGGAAAGTACAGGTCAATACTATAACTGCTGAGAGGATAAAATCTGAAAAAGCAGGGTCCTCCATTTTCAATTAATCAGAAAATGTAAAGACATACAAATATTCACTTCTATGCAAAAAAAAGAAATCATACAATGTTAGAAAAAGAGAAAACGTGCACAATATTGAAATCTAGGGGGGGAACTTTAACTTTTTTTTTTACATGGGCCAGTTTCGAATTGCAGCCGCCCGTAAGTGCTCTTTGACGGCAGTTTTGAAGGAGTCTAGGGATTCACGTTTCTTAACTGCTGTTGGCAGGGCGTTACACATTGTAGTAGCATAGGAGCGAAATTAATTTAACCCCTTGTTTGAGCTGAATCTGGGTTGAACGTAGTTTGTGGAACTCTCTCTGGTATTGTGATTGTGACATTAAGTGATTGTTGACATTAAGGAAGTATTTATACAGGTCCATGGGTATCTTAGTGGTGTAGTGAATCTTGTAGACCAGGCCCATGCATTGCAGTGTTCCGTTCACCTCCATCTGTTTTCTCCCCTCAGGTAGAATTTTAGTAGTTTTTTTTTTTTAGGTGATTGTTCTTTTACTTACTAAACAGATTACTTACTTTAACAAGTAAGTAATCTGGTGTTTGTTCATTAATGTTTGCCCATGTTTAGATGTCACCTCACTTAATTTATCCTCCTTTTTCAACATACTAAAGTCACTGCACTTAGTTCGTCACAATGACTTAGAAGGTTAAGTATTATGATATAGGCTAATTGTTTCAAAGCTGTACATAGGAGGGGCTGGCGCCCCTCAACAATACACGGAGCAGAACATGTCATACGACATGCATATGACATGTTCTGTTTTATGTGTGACATGATTCTGACTGGCTGTGGGACATGTTCTGTGCGACATGTTCTTTTCCTGCACTTCTATCCATACTGTGAGAATGTTTGTTACCGGTAACTGGCAAACAGGATGTCAGTCAGAGGCCCCCCTTAGCTGTATCTTATCCCCCAACCTGCATATTTAAGATGTCAGGAGAGGCCCCTTCAGACCAGGAAGTTATTCGTTCTTTATATCCCTTTTAAGTTACAGCGACCCGCCGACGCCGGCCGACCCCCCCCGACCTGTCTGATGAACTTCTGAACCGAAGTGTCAAACATATTTTGATGGTAGGTATCAACTTCCCCTGCACTTGTATAGCAAGGACACCACAGCCAAGTAAACATATTAGTGCACTAGGTAACTAACACACACACACACACAAACACGCACACTTTACTGACCTACTTTTTATTTTTGCCCTTGAATTAACCTTTAATAATTAATGTACAGTAATACACCACCAACATGGTGAGTTATTTATTTATATATTTATACAGGTCCATCTCAATTAGAATATTTTGTAAAAGTACATTTTCTTCCGTAATATAATTCAAAAAGTGAAACTTTATATTATTCTCAATTCATTGTGCATAAAGTGAAGTATTGCTAACCTTTTTTTGTTTTAATCTAGATGATTATAGTTTACAGCTCATGAAAATGAAAAAAGGCCTATCTCAATTAATGAATGAATGAATATTTTACGAGACCACTAAAAAAATGATTTTTTTAAAACGAGAAATGTAGACCATCTGAAAAGTATATTAATGTATGCAGTTAATACTTTGTCTGGGCTACTTTTGAACAAATTATTTCATCAATGGGTCATCATGGCATGGAGGTGATCAGCCTGTGCCACTGTTGAGGTGTTCTGGAAGCCCAGGTTTGCTTTGATAACAGCCGTAAATTAATTTATATTGTTCAGTCTTATGTCTCACACCTTCCTCTTGACAATACAACCTAGATTCTCTGTTAGGTTCAGGTCAGGCCAGTTGGCTGGTCAGTTAAGCACAGTAATACCATGGTCAGTACACCAGTTACTAGTAGTTTTGGCTCTGTGAGCAGGTGCCAAATCGAGCTGGAAAGGAAAATTAGCATCTCCATGAAGCTTGTCAACATACTGAAGCACAAGTTTTCACTGTCAGTGGATCAACACCATAGCAGATAAGATGGCCTAAATCAACACTGTTTTATTATGCACTTGGTTATTATGTTACCTCATTTTGTAGCACAATCACACTCTGTTGGGCTCTCCTTTTTTTTCCTCTTTCCATGTCATGCCTGCCCAACTGCCCCCCCTCCCCTACCCCCTCCTTTTCTTTGCAAGGTTGAATCCCCTCTGCGATTAAAGTATATCTATAGCCTATCTATCTAGCTCCTTTTACAACATTATGGATAAAATAGAACCTTTGCCTCCACCTTGTGGTGATTACGTAGGCATGTCGAAAATAGCAGATTTAAATGTTCCTGGTGGCCAGATTTCCCCATGCCATGCAGTGCCCCCAGAGTGACTGCCCCTACTCACTCTTCTCCACCCCTAAGTGCCCACTCTTCCACCATGGCACCACATGTCCCACTCCCCTATAGTGACCAGAATGTTTGGGTGCCCATCTTGCTTTCCTGTGTTACAGCTAACGAAACAAAGACCCCTCTTTGTCGGGCCATGCTGAGGCCCGCTTTGACTGATTTTGATCTCTGCTGTCACCTGGGCGGCCAGGCCTAATGCAGCTGCACATTAGGGACAGATGTCATGCATGGCTTGCATGGCATGCATGGCATGCATGGCTTTCCCCAGGACTGTGGAAATGCATGTTCCACAGTCAGTCACCTATTGATTCTGAGAGCCAGAAGGATACAGTCTGCTTTTGTCATGCCCTGGCCTAGGGGAACCTTAAGGCACAATATAATAAGTGAGACCGTCCCCAGTCACACGAGAGAGACTCGGAGTAGAACCGCTGCTCCTTCGCCTGGAAAGGCGCCAGCTGAGGTGGTTTGGGCATCTGGTTAGGATGCCTAACCAGAAATCAGATGACCCAAGGATTATCTTCACCAGGTGCAGAATGAATCAGTCTTGTCGAGGAAGCTAAGTTACTAGTATTTATTTAACAGCATGCTAAGACATTACAGCCTCCGGCTCTCCGGATACAACCCTCACCTCAATTTTACCAAAGCTTTTATACTCTTTGTCACATACCCTGTACGTGCTTTCTTACACAATGTTGTCACCTGTTGTCTAAACTCTCCAAGCCCCTTATCTCATTAGCCCCTTGACTAAGTTCATTTCGCCCCCATGTCATGACATTATGAGTAGGCCTATGTCAGTATGACATGACTCCTCCAGTCCAGATGGTTCCGGGACCTTGAGTTCTGAGTTGTGTTGGCTTTTTGTCTAGTAGGCTAGTTAATGATCAAGAGGGGGGCGGGGGGGGGGGGGGGGGGGGGGGCTTTTAAGGTTCTCTTATCTCCATTAAACTGCTGCTGTGCGCTCACTGTGCTATGCATATATGTTTGCTATATCCGACTTATCCGAGTATTATATTTTACTCAAATGTACTCTGATTCCTGTACATGTTTTCAGTCTCTGAGGCCTCCTGCATAATATTTGACCCTTTGCTCCCACTATATTAGGCTATAGGCTACATTAAGGTGGTGGTGGTGTTGCCACTGACTGCCTTATGGGCTGTCCATTTGTGCCCAAGTGTCAGTGGTGGGAAAAGTACTCTATTTTTGTTTTACTTAAAGTATCAATACTGCCAATCTGCCATGCATAAATACAGGAAGAAGACGACAGCCTCCACGCGGCCTTCCCTGCAAGTAACGAGATATGGTGCAAGACCAGCTCGTGAAACCAATGTCGCCACCTAATCATCAATCATCACAGTTACAAGTAAGAGTGTATAAAAATGCAATTCATTCATTATTATCAAAATTTACTTGAGTAAAAGTACAAAAGTATTGCCATCAAAAGTAGGGTCATTATAGAAGGTCCCATGTATACAAATCTTTTGACAATGCGTGATGTGATCTTGCAGATTGGCTATTTTCGAATGGCCAAAATGTATTGTTGGCCTAGAGTTGAAGTGATCAATATTAGCCTATGTTTTTTTTTATAATCAAAATCTACAAAGTGTAGAAGGGAGTAGAAAGGAAAGTATTGCAACTTGGAAATACTCAAGTAAAGTCTCAAACTTGTATGTGCAGTAGGTAGCCTATTCTCTAGTAGTATACCCTTCTTTTTTTCCACCACTGCTGCCAAGTGTCAGCTGCTACAGGCTACATCACGTCATGGGCTGGGGATCCCCCCCCCCAGTGTGTCCAGTGACACGGTGACACACTGACCACCAGAGACACCGCCTCTCCGATAGGCCCCCTCCTCCTCATTTCCATATGTCATTAAAAGTGAGGAACCGTCCGAAATGCGCGGCATGTTGTTTACTGGATAAATGTAAGCATTGGACTGATGGCCAGTTTAGGCTACATTCGGCGACAACGCACTTGAGGCAAAAGGGAACGATCAATGATTTTTGTTGTTGTCACTCTTTCAAATAGACTCGCACGCACCGTTTTCTCTCCTGCATGGGAATAAGCGGTTCCCTCTGATCAGCCTCGATGTCGGCTCCTTAATATAAACTAATTTCTCCGGGTCAGTTCAGTTGGATTTTTTTCCCAGCATGGCTCATCCAGGACTGTTCTACTACTGCCAGGTACGTAGGACGCAAAAGTCATTTTCCCTTCCTGCAATTCAATGTCATTTAATACATTAAATGTAAATGTCACTATCCATTGAATTCCTGCAGCTGAGAGATTTTCCCCCTGTTTGTTTATTATAGGTCTGCCAGTTTGAAGGCAACTGCATATGGGAACATCTGAGATCTAAGCAACATAAACTGGTTTGTAATAATGCTGTAGCCCTACTAATAATTTAGGCTAGAAAACATTATAGCAAAAGGCACACCTTTGCGAGATGCACACCTCAAAAGGCTGGTGACAGGTGCGTGTGGCAATATAACTCTGGTCCATATCCTTCTACTGCTTCGGCCCAGTAGAAGGCTATGGACCAGAGCTAGTGGCAATAGAGCATTTAGTGAAATATATAGGCTATCTCCACTTTCCACGAGATTTCACATGGACCACACGGTCCACCACATTCGGAGGGGACACGCAACTTTACGGACAGCAGGTGTCACTGTGACCGACCGCGACGCGCCTGTCAATTTGTGCGCCTATAATTTTTAAGGGTTTACGTTTTTAGGCACTCTGCAGATGTTTAAATCTTTCGTGTATTTAAGAATACAATAGCCTATTTGCCAATTAAGTTCACTAGATTTCGCTCAGAAAAGGTGGATGAAAGGGTGGATTAACCACTATAATGCAGTGGGTTTTTTTTTTTTTTTTTTTAAACATCTGTTTATTATGATTTTTGGCATATAAGCATTTCAGTAATGATTAACCATAAAATTACAGATCGGACAAAAAATAGCAAAAAACATACAAACAAGAGACTTACAATAAAAGGAGACAAAACATAACTCAAAGAAAAAGACAAAAACAATAAAATTATAACTGACAAGGCTGATGACTACACGGCACTCCGAGGACAGAAACAACATCACTATAAATTCTAAAAAACATTTCTGATATGAAAAAGACATATGCATACATGTGTACCCTCATAGAAAATACAAACATACATACAGTATACACATATCAAATATTAATTAGATGACATTACAGGGCAGAACAACATTGAATTACACCACTTCAGTCCAATGTAACAAGCATCTCAATAATGGGCGACCAGGTTTTTAGATAAAGGTGTTCTTTTTTCGACAAGGTGAATCTAATTTTCTCCATATGCAGCACTCCTCCCAGCTCCCTTAGCCACATGTCAACTGTCGGAGGTTTATCCGATTTCCAGAATGCAGTGGTTTCTAAAGCCCAATAATAACACCACAAAAGGGTCGTGTCGGGACAAAACTTTTTTTTTTCTTTTTCTGTGGTTGGACGAAGGAGCTGAGAGAGAGACGATAGGGACGGGACCCCCAAGCATATAGCAGCATTTATGGAAATAAGAAGAGGCGTGCAAAATACTGTACTTTGATTCAAATCAAATGTGAATATTTAAACTATATTTCATGGCATGCCCTTTGTTTTAATGACTGACGATTCGCCTAGCTGCCAAAGAACTCATGAAAATCTAAAAGCCAGTAATTAAGCCTCAGAACAATAGAGGGTACTCATAAAGTGAATGGCAAATCGAGTGACAAAGTGAATTTAATGTTTAAAGTAATTTAATGCAATCAAATGGGACTTTTCTGCTTGGATGTATGGGCTGTCCAAGTATGATGATGATGATGATGTAATGCACATACAGACCAATCAACAAAAGTATTTATAATACAGAAATGTATGAGAAATGAAATACCAGGCTTTAGAGATTCCCCAACATAATTTTCACATGAAAGTACATTTTGCATTTCATTTGGAAGTCAATGTCCCAGAGTCTGGAAGCAGGTTGAGGAGTCACATGATGACAATTTGCTTGATCAACATCCAGTGTGAATTTCCACATCTGCTGGTGTTGGTCCACTGTGTTTTATCAAGTCCAGAGAGTCAACACAGCCATGCTGAGACATGCCCACATAGTGCCAACACTAACTGTCCGTGTTTGCTAGTGTCCATACTATTAATTGTGCTTCAAAGCAACCAAAGGTGAAAATTAAGATCTTACCCCCCCATGCCAAAGTGCCAGCGATCGCGCCCAGCAGTCTGCCGTCAGTCACCCAGGCGGATGCGTGCACACGACCTCTCCTTTTAGGGTGAAGTCGCTTCTCGCCCTCAGGCGTCTTACTGGTTATGTATTTGATGTATTGCATGTTTAACCCATTCTGACCTGAGATCAGATTCATATGAGGTTTCCACTGGACACACACTGGTCTGATCAACCCATTCTGACCTGAGATCAGATTCTAAAAATGTCAGTCGTTCTTCGATTTTTCAAAAATAGCAGACCTACAAGCTCGTAGCGCGCCACTCGGTGGCGCGCTATGAGCTTGTAGATCTGCTATTTTTCAATAGCTAAAGCATAACATGATGCTAACACCAAAATGGGTTCCCGTTCAGAATGGGTTAATGTTCTTGCTTACTGTTAATCACACTGGATTAAGAGCGTAGATCTGCTAAATGCCTAAATCGTGCTTGATTGATTATTTGCTGGAGCCTTCGCTTGGTCAAGGGCCCCATTATGCTTTTCGAATCAACAGTGAGTTCCTTCGAACATCTATACTTTAACACAAAGTACACACAATGTCCCAGTACTTCTGTAGAAATATAAATATTTGGTACAGTATTTATTGCATTTGGTATCGGGCAGTGTAGAGTATATATGATTATAAGTATTCCTGTATACTTCCTGTAACTGTATGGTTACTTGATTCCATTCCCATTTTATTCGTTTTTTCCATCATCCCCATGCATGCCTTGCATGGTGTGAGAATGCAGTGTTGTTCAGCGTTATCGCATCTGGGAATGAGCGTGTTTATATTATTGGCATGCTGGCACCATGAAATGTTTGTGTCCGTGTCAGTGTTGTGCATGTCTTTCACCTACACTGGCAGTGACCCCCAAGAAGGCTGTTAGTTCTGCTGTGTAGTGAACTTTGTAAATTATAAAGGAATTGGGTGACTGTTGTCGACTGACCCAGCATTTTTTTACTCTACTCAAATTGTATTTATATAGCACATTTAACATGACAAAGTTGACCAACGTGCTGCACAGGATAAAAGAAAACTGGGCAAACGAGGGACAAAAGATCAGTGATATAAAGTAGTAATAGTAAATAATGGTCTAATGAGGAGCGTCTCGGAGTGGTGTCGTCCGTTACAATAACCAAGCCGGGAAGATACAATTGCAACCAAGGGGGTACTAAAGTCTTTGCATCCGATTCCTGTTTGAGAATGGCATTGCTGTCTGTTTCTGATTCTGTTCATCATTATTTTGTACTTTGAAACTGAGTATTTTTTTCTTGTCAGAAGGTTTTGAACTGTTTTGTCTTTACATTGACACCTTCAGGGCATAAGTGTTTCCGGTTCAAATCTCCTCCCGAGTCAGGAATGTGGCTAGGCCAAAGCCAAATGCCTAGACCTAAATCCTGCGTGGCCTATTTCCAGTTTGTACTCAGCTGTGTAATATGAGTCCTTGAATGCAACATGTGCCGTCGTCTTTGATCATTTGGGTGAACAAACTGACCACCACAAAAATAACATGTCAATGTGCTGACTTGACTGTCTGGTCCAGAATCCATTCCACGACAACAATCAATAACTGATGAGGCAAGAGGGGATCAATTTACAATTTAGGCATTTAGAATTTTTGGCTGGTTAAGAGTGCATGGCGATCGAGACAATATTCTAGGTGGTGATGGTTGCGATTTAATGTACATGATATCATGGGGAGAATGAATAACACTCAGGTCGGCAGTACACTGAGTACAGTATATTCTGCCAACAAGCACAGGGATCAGACCATAGTTACTCTAGAATAGATGTTACAAGGACAAGCTGAATCTTAAGACGGGCAGTAACAAAAACAAGAGCAATTGAAGGTGATCTCAAAGGTCAAACGCTCAAAGGTCAAAAGAACAACATTCTTGGACAGCTATCTTCATAATATGTCAACAGTAGTGCAATAAGGACCTTGACACGTGTCACTTCTTTGACTATAGTCTCTCAAGACCAGCCTCAGAAACCCAAACGTTTTCAAGACAGACTGTTGACTCACGTCAACCTGTTTTTGAGTGGTGCAATCACTCCTATAAACATCTATGCGTGTCCCTGGGTCTGTCCCTGGCTGGCTGACTGGCTGGGTCTGTCCGATCACGAAAATAGCTTTTGGTTGGTTTTCACTACCACGTTGTTTTGAGTCCATTTACCTCAAGACAGCTGCAGATCGACCTCCCAAAATGTCTCATCAGTCTCATCTAACCTCTGCCCACCACGAAAGCTGAGTATCTCAGCTTTCACTTTGTTTGGTGTTCAGGTCACGATGATAAATGCCTCTGTCAGTTCCCATTCATTAACTTACCTGCCCAGAGTGAAGGATGCTCACAGGTGCTCGACCAGGGTAACTTAATATCCCCAGGTTCAGGAAGCTTAAAGGTAAAATTTATCACACAGCCACTGACTACTCAGTGGAATGGCCTCCCTTCAATATAGTTGGATCCCTACCCTGGATAGCCCGTTCGTCTGACTGCACTGGAGTCTTCTCTTAGGGTTATCTCTTGTCCTGTATTTCTTTTCTTTGTTTCATGGTTGTTTGTACAGTTTGATTTGTGGTGTTCTATGTCTCAAAGTAAACAAGCTTCAGCTTTTTTGTGTACAGTGTATAAATGATCAGCCTTACTAAACCCATGTCTCTTCTCTTGTTCTCTACCCACAGGGAAAGGCAGTACTGTTTGAGAAAGGTAGGTCATCTCTTATTTGGTAAAGGGGGGGGGGGGGATCAATACTGTGCTTCCAGGATATAACTTTACATTGAGATACATACCTGTACGTATACATGATACAAGTGCATAAGAGGACAAATTTATAAAAAGAAAAAACGCTTTCCAAGAATCATTCTCGGTAACGCAAACACGAGTTGACAAATTAATTACCCATGACCCTAAAGGTCACACAAAGGGCACCTAACCGCACGCAGATGCCACGGGCAGTGGCGGTCAGTCCATAGGGGGGCGCTGGTGTGACGCACCACCATCCCACTGGCCCACGGGTGAGTCTTAACCAGCCACGCATGTCGGAGCCACAGGTGAGTGCTGAGTGGCACATGTGTGGCCGGTTAAATCACAAAAAACGTCACTGCGTTAGGCCTACATCTCGTCCTCTGCAGCTACACGTCAAGATGTGACTTCAAGATGTATTTTAATTCGCCTCTGTTTGTTTTCTTTCTGAATGATCTTCTCCTCCTGGTCTGTAGAGGTGTTCCGAGGCCATGGTAAGCTCCTGTCTATTTAAGATCTTCCTTCTTTCTTTCTTTCTTTCTTTCTTTCTTTCTTTCTTATGGGAATAGTAGATACCGTTGAGACTTATTCAATATACTCCTTAATAGTTCTTAAACAGCATAATTGTACTTAATAATATAATTTCATACTGTGCATTGCTGATGTTTCTCCATGTCTGACCCTCTCTCTTCCAGTTAATTTGAAACGGGTTGATGATCAGGAACAATTCCTGAGGCATTGCCTGAATCAGGGAGGACGGAATAACAAAATAGGTTAGTAAAGTGTGTGTGTGTGTGTGTGTGTGTGTGTGTGTGTCATATAATTTGTCCTCACTAATGCTCATGATAAAATGGTAGAGGATAGCCGTTATGTGGACACTTCAGAAATCTGTACCAGTGATCATCGTTTAACATGTTTTTTTCTTTCATTTTTTCCGAAACAAGATTTCTTTTAGATTTGTATTGAGAATAACGGCTTCCATTATAGCATGCTAACATTCCAGGAATAGAACGCCTGCAGTTTCTATTAGCTTGGATTCCCCATCGATTGTGTCACTAGTAGAAACCATGTGGTTTCCTTTCTGTATTTGCTTCCCTCCTAGGCTTGTCTCTGGTGACACTGTGCTTGAGTTCAGAGGAGGACTCCATGTTTTACCTGTGTCGTGTGTGTGAGCAATCCATCTCAGACGCAAGGAATCTGACGATCCATCTCAAATCTATTAAGCACTGCTGCAACTCCTCTGTATGTTCTATGTTGACCACCACCACTTCAGCTTGGCTAAATGCTTTCCATTTGAAATGTGTCTATAGCTTGGATAAATGCTCTGTCTACTTGAAATGTATACTATTTCCTAGAACTACAACAATCCCGACGTGCTGAGATTTTCCTGGATTCCCTGCCGAAATTCTGAACCTATTGTGGATCCTGTGGCCCGCAGCGAAACTAAGAAGTCCTCGAAAGTCCATAGTGGGGATTTGCAGGTCACTTAACTTGTGCAGAGCGCTTGAATGTGATAATGGAAATGCAATGGTTATAAAGAAAGGACCCCTTTACTTTGTTGTTAGGAAATTCATTTACAACTACAGACGTCAAATTCCAGAAAAGACTAACAAGGACTGTAATATTAGTTTGGGTATGTCATTATAGGCTAAATACACGACAAATTGAGCTTGTACATAATAATGTATTATATTGGTTTTTATCTCTATTTTTTTACATTTCATAAAATGTATTTGATTATATAACCAGAAGGAGCAGGATGGTTGATGATTCCAATAATATGCATGATCTTTTGTATTCTTTGCTGTATTGTGTGCAGGTTCTGGACTTGCCTCCAGCCTTGTTTGAAACAGTGAAAGGCACCAGTTATGGCAAAGGTACTGTGCTGCTATATAATATTTACTTTGGCCCCAGATTTAAAGTGTTAATACTGATCACGTTAGATTGACAACACCATGTGTGGTGAATATGCTACAACAATGCAGGCAAGAAAAGGGCGAAGTTGGCGAACACTTGTATTCTTGAGTGGTACAAATTAACTCATAATTCTCCTCACACTTTGACAGCAATGGACACTCTGAGTCAACATGACAACCTTCTAAAGCAGACCTCAGGTCAGTTGATGACTTCCCTCTGGCTACCCAAGGGTTGCTTCATTATTATGCAGTTTTCTCAAACCCTTCAGTAAAAAAAAAACAACAATGGCCCTGTTATCCAATATTTATATACCGGTACCCTGACTTTGTTATATTGTGATCTGTCTTCAGCCGCAAGGCCAAACAAGATGACTATACAGGCATATCTGGGAAACCCAAACAGGACGCATCCTCTTCTAGGTCAGTGCATTGCATCTCAGAATAATAAGTCACACTTTAGTCTTACTGGAGAAGATTATGTCAAATGCCAGGATGTGTTGTGAGCTAATAAGATTATTTTAACTTTACTATTTTCATTAGAGCCACCTAATGGCTCTAGAGACTTTTAAAGAACTGGCTCATCGGGTGAATGTGGCCAACTGGTACAAAGGGAAAATGTGTTGGAATAACGTGCTGCTTAATTATTGCACTGTGTTGCACCTTTTCATCCCTGCAGGTCTGGAGCACCTGGTGGAATGCAGCTGTGTGGAGCAGACTGATAGACGCTTATATCTCTGCACCGTCTGCAAAGTCACTCTAACCGACCACAAGATCATCAGCCATCTCCTCAGCTTTCATCACATCCGCCACTACATTGTAATTCTCTATGACACTCTTGATTGTTGTTGCATAAAATGGAAACGCTCCAGTCAACATGCTCAATGCAGTCTTAATACTGTTAAGTGAGTGACACGAGAGCAGCGACACCTGAGAAGGAACTTGTTATCTCTGCGAGTTTCTCCTCGCCTTGTACCTAACACCTCTGCTGTTACAGGCAGAGGTAGACGAACCGTACAGAACGAGATGGAAAAAGTAATACTACACAGGAAGGAACAGAAGTATGTTTTCTTAAGATCAAGACCTCTCGACCTCGAGCCTTCTACAGAAATATGCAACATGCACTTAGAAGCGCCTTCCATTACATGCTGTTTTGCAAGCTATCTGGTCTAATGGCCAAGGGGGATATTTTAGCTGACTCTGGAAATCTATACATGGTTATGTGAATTCATAACATGCTTGATATCAGCACTGCTTTAATTGTCTCTTCTGTCTCCCAACATATCTAAATTAATGCCTGGATTGCCATGAAATTAGCTGTGCACATTAATGCTCCCAAGAAGAAGAAAGCTCTTTTCCTGTGCCATCACAGGCGAGACATTCAAATTAGCAAACTGGGGAGATTTTAAGACCATATCGGCTACTAAATGAACCTCAGTGTTGTTTGTGTTTCCCAGAATGCATGGCATCCCTCTACTCTGATGATGTACAGGTGCTATGAATACAACCGTAGGTTTCACAGCATGATGCAGGATTTAGCGGAACAAATGGAAGAAATCCATGGAACGACCATCACTGACATGAAGGTAATGAAGTACAGTACACTAGAAGTCATCCTTTTCCCCATGGTGCTCTGTTAGTGTAGCCTGGTAAACCTTCCCCATCGGGTGAATTCATATTATCATGTGTCTTCTTGATCGCGATCGGGATGGTTTTCCAGCCAGGCTACTGGTAGTCTACGATAGTTTTAATAATTGTAAGGACTTCTGTTATAGCAAGTGATCCTGGAGCCTGCTTTGTTCTCATCAGTGGAAGGGACTTCCTACGTAGAGGGTAAGTTGTTTTTTTTCCAAAGTCGAAACGCTAAATTTGGGGCAGGGGTAGGCAACCTTTGGACTGGCACCGGTGTTGGCACCAAGGATGGAGAGGGGGCGAGATCACTGGCACACAAGTACATAAGTGGCACATAAGTGAGAGAGAGAGAGAGAGAGGATTTTTGGTAAATTATATAAAAAAAGACGTAGTCAAATAAATAAAGTCCCTCACATTTGTGTGTAAATTACAATAATATATGGAATGCATAGTATGAGCGGTTTCTGATGTTGAAAGTGACACTGTGTACTGTATGTTTGTTTTTAAATGAAGTTGTGATTTTTATTATTTTATTGTAAAGCACTTTGGTACAACTTTGGTGTTATTTAAATGTACTATATAAATAAAGATGGTATGGTATGGTATATACAAGTCTCATTTTATACTTATTGCTTGACTGACAATGTTTAGCCTTGAAGATGCTTGAAGACTGGAGGATGAAACGCAAGGAGAGCAGCTTGATAACTACCATCACACCAGGAGACAAGCTGGGTATGTATTATGACATTATTATTATTACTATAAAAAAAAACTATAAAAATGTGTATTACTTTTGGTAAAGCAGCAAAAAAAGCTTCACCAGAGTTAATAATTCAGGAGAAGCCACAGGTAGGACGGTGAACACTTTGATCGCTATGTGTGAACCGGTCAAAGACGCAAGCGTGACTCAAGCTCTTGCACATGCATCGCAGATCAATGACAGATATCTAGCACAAGAAGACACTGAAAGATATCGCCGGCATGCAGTGATTGATGTGGTCTTCACCCTTTGTGGCAGAGCCTAGAGATCGAGTTTCTGTTTTAATGATGCGAAGCCTGCGGAGCTAGTTCAGGCAGGCAACTCGTGAGCGCGCCTATACCTGATCAGGTGACTAGTCTCATGCACTCTTTACCTGATCTGACCTGCTAACCTGCTGCTCATGAAGTTTTTGCAAATCCCACCGCCTCCCCAGCATCCACCTGTATACAGGCTCTGGTTCTAGATCCCCCTGCATGGGGGTCTTATTCATTCCCTGTAATTCTACTTGGCTTATAATTTAACTAAAATGTCAATGTTACAGGGAATGAATAGAGACAGAGCCCTGACGCCAATTTATGCTTCATATATCTATGCTCAATTATGCTCAATAAATATATATTCTATAAATTCACTCTAAGAGTTGCCTGACTGAACTGTTAGAACTTATAGAAGAGATGACAGCTGATGTAGAGGGAGAAGAGAGAAGAGGTCACAGCTGAGGGAGCTGTCGTAGACTAGAGGGACAAGTGATATGAGAAGACAGCTGATGTACTGCAGAGGGAGAAGAGAGAAGAGATGACACAGAGCGTACATCTTCTGGGTGACGGCAGACTGCTGGCGCTTTGGCATGGGGGGTCAGATAAACACATGGAATGAATTCTGTACTGGCCATATATGGAGCGTGTCTTGAGTGTACAGGGTTTGATGAGGTCAGATCAGCATATGGAATGTCAGAATAGGTCAGCTCCATATATGAAGATCTAAGGGTGGGGCTTAAGTGTACAGGGTTTGATGAGGGCCCAGGTAGGGCCGGGCCTTAAATTTCGGGCCTGTTGAGAACTCAAGTTTTCGCGGCTGCACTAATAACTTTGGGGCGGGCCCGTCTAGAGTTTGAATGGACAGGTATCAGTCAAAAGGGAGACAAGAGGAAGAGGAAGGACGGGTGTGGAAGGATCAGCATGTGGAATGTCGGACTCAGAACAGGTCGGCTCCATATATGGAGATCTAGGGTTTGAGGTTTTGAGATCAGATGTAGTCAGTTGCTGGCCGGCTCCATATATGAGTCAGTGTCGTGATCTTCATATATGGAGACGGCCACGGAGCGTGTCACGAGGCGTGACGGCCATATGACCATATATGGGTGAAGGACTGACGGACATATATTTTAGTGTGACGGACTCACTGATTGAGTCACTGACATGCAGGTTTTCATAGTAATCTGCGACCTGTTAAAGTTATAATAATAATAATCAACCTACACTTATGTTTATGTTTATAACTCCTATGTTTTATTATTATGTGCACAGACTGCACACAGGAAGGTTGTCAATGTGCAGGACAGGTGCTCGGCTCATAGCCTATTGATTTCATCTGTTTAATTGTCCACTGTCTTGTTTTCCTATTTGTTGTGTTGTCAACAATGATGTTTTCATACTTTTCAAGGTGCACTGTCTGTCATCGTTTAAAACACAAATTGTCAAGGTGTGCTAGCATGTGACACATTTGTTTTCTTCATTTTTGTCAGTGTGCTGTCACATGCTTTCGTTTGCCAAGGTGCGCTGTCACCGATAATCTTTTCAGTATGATGATCCATGATATATCAATATCATGATCCATGTTGGCATTCTCCCCTCGCCAAATGACTGAAATGATTTCAAGGGGAAGGGGTGGTTTACGAGGCTAATGGTATATCTATGAGACGCCTCAAAACTGTCCATGTATATTGCATATACATGCGTGTGACATGCGTGTGAAAGGTCTGTATGGGCTGTACGACGTGGTCGTGAGTGTGTTTGTGTGGGTGCTGCAGTATCTCTCTTGTATATGTCTGTAAATGGAGCATAAAATGTCCATATGTGGAGGGCAAAGAGGGTGTGTGTGTGTGTGCCTGTGCAAGTGTTTGTGCGTGCACCCTATCCATGGCACTCTGCCAGTGATCCAGACCTGAATATGTGTAATACAGTGTACGTACAGTATATTATCCAGATACTACACATGCATAAAGTCAGTCTGTGATGTGTGGAGTGGCAGTTCTTCCATACAGCTCACGGATACAACCCTGACATTTGAGGGAATCAGATGTGAGGACATCATCTGAAATGAACAGTGACAGGATGCCTCCAAGAACAACACGAGACCTCACCAATCAAAGAAGACATTGGATTGTTTACACCAGATTTTTTTTCAGTCTGTGTGTAGCGCAGTGGGACCGTGCCTGGCCTGCCCACCACTGTGTGTAGCGCAGTGGGACCGTGCCTGGCCTGCCCACCACTGTGTGTAGCGCAGTGGGACCGTGCCTGGCCTGCCCACCACTGTGTGTAGCGCAGTGGGACCGTGCCTGGCCTGCCCACCACTGTGTGTAGCGCAGTGGGACCGTGCCTGGCCTGCCCACCACTGTGTGTAGCGCAGTGGGACCGTGCCTGGTCTGCCCACCACTGCAATGTTGTGGCTTTGAATCCACCGTTCATGTTCATCCATCTTTGCCTGTCCTAGCTACACCAACAATATGCAGTGCGTGGAGGAGGTCTCCCTAGTCTATAAGTACAGAACTTGAGTAAATGTATTTATGTACATACATTACACCAGTGACCTTGGCCAACCATTGCCGCTTGGATGAGCTGCTAGCTAGATGTTCTCATGTGAGACCCGGGTTTGAATCCCGGATAGGACATCAATGTTTTGTATTGCAGCTTTAACTCTGTAAATCACAATTGTTAATGATGATTGTGTTTCTTTTTGTTATACGTTATATGTAAAAAATATGGTTTTAATGGTTTATATATTTTTGTTCAATGTGTTTTTCCAGTGTTGTGCCTTTGTTACTGGTATAGGGGTGAATATACAGTGTGTATCTATGTACATGTATATGAAGTGAATACCGTATGAATATAATGTAAATTACTTACTTACTAAATGTGATATAATGTAAATATATGAATACAATGTAACTATATATGAATGAGTAGTATACAGTATGAATGTATTTTTGTTAGTGGTGAGAATATGAATACACTTGAGTATCATGATGTTTTGTTATTCAGAAACAATATAGGCTACTGATATAGAGTATAGCCAGTTTAGCCACACTTTCATTGGCCAAAATGTTTCACCATACTTAATTGTGAAACATAAAATCCAGATTTTTGAGTTACTTGATTGTGCATCCCTCACGTGACCAAAGATAATGTGGTATTGGGCATCTGTTCATTCTCAAAATAGTTATAAGAAAGAAATGGAGAGAATCTTCACACACACACACACACACACACACACACACACACACACACACCTGTTCCTCTCAGATCCCCTCCTTCCGGGAATTGTTTCTGTCCTTTGTTTTTTTTTCTTCAATGTTGCCTGTATTCTTTTCAGTTCATGTACCTGGCAAGTTGAAGACCGGCACTGCCTCTCACGGCCCTGCAGTGTCCCTGATACGACGTGTTGATGCTACAGAGAAGGAAGTGGCGTCACGGCGTTCTCACACTGAGACAGGTGAGACCATAAGACATGAAAAGGTACTGTACAGCAGAGCCCAAATCACACACCCCTATCACAATCACCCCAATATGAGAACCCATCGTCAAAAAAATGGAAAACGGCACCCTTTGAATTCGACAGAGTCAACAGTCTGTCTTGAGAGACTACAGTCAACCTGACAACCAATAAAACCTTGACATTGACTGTCATTCCAGGCCATGGGACTGCAACCGTGACTGCAGATCCCATAGCCTGAATGTGGGGAGAGTGAACCATTTCTATTTTTTCCCCCAACCCACTAGTTCCGCTCAGGGGCCCTTGAGTGATGCGAGAGCAGCGACACCTGAGAAGGAACTTGTTATCTCTGCGAGTTTCTCCTCGCCTTGTACCTAACACCTCTGCTGTTACAAGCAGAGGTGCTAGACGAACCGTACAGAACGAGATGGAAAAAGTAATACTACACAGGAAGGAACGGAAGTATGTTTTCTTAAGATCAAGACCTTTCGACCTCGAGCCTTCTACAGAAATATGCAACATGCACTTAGAGCACTATTCATCACTATTCCATTACATGCTGTTTTGCAAGCTATCTGGTCTAATGACCAAGGGGGATATTTTAGCTGACTCTGGAAATCTATACATGGTTATGTGAATTCATAACAGTGCCTTATATCTCTCTCTGCTGATCAAGCACTTATTGTACATCTGCACAATGGTACATAAAGGGACACATATCTGTGTCTGCTCTCGTACTTTGTTTTATTTTTTTCGATTTTTGGTCTGCCACGTTGGTTGTACTTTGTCCGCGCACACTTCATTAAGACCTTCATTTTTGTACTTTATACTTCAGACTCCAGTTCTTATTCCTTAGTGAATTTTCCACCACAAAGCCACAAAGGAGAAAAAGACAGAGTTTTATTAATCAAACTGCGCTTCGACAGCTCGCTATGGGAGAGCACCCTCTGGCATGATCATACAGAAGCATTACGTCAAACACTCAATCCAGTCAAGGATTGGCTGGAAACATCACGCCAGCATCTGGCCCTGCCCTCCAGGCGGCAGGATATGGAAGCCTGTGAGAAGAAAAGGGACACAAACTAGCTGGAAGAAGTCAAGTTAGTGACGTGCATGAATATGCATGCATATAATGCATGAATCATGATGCACGTGACATGTGTACAGTTGGAGAGGGAGATGAGAACCTTGATCATCGGAACATCATTTAAGTGCTAATCTCAGGCAACCAGCCCTAATCGCTCAAGACATATTTTCAAGGGGGCACGGTGGCACAGTCTCTAGCGCTGTCAGCTCACAGCTAGAAGGTCCTGGGTTCATTCGATTCCCACTGGGGACGGGACGCTGTGGGCGTGTTCTCTCCTCTGCATGCGTCATCAGTGCCTATACCCTAGGTGGGGTTGTCAGTTCTCCCTGTGTCCCCTATAGGGTAGGTACCCTCACAAAAAAAACATGTAGTAATCCTGGTCTCTATACTGCCTCCCCCTGGCCAGCCTGGGGCGCCTGATGGAGGGGAAAGGAACTGGTTGGAATAACGTGTTCCTTCTACACGCTACGTCCAACCGGGAAAACTCCCCCCTCAGGTGAAAAGAAGCGGCCTGCTCACTCCTCATGCATTGAAGGAGCATGAGGTCAGTCTGTTGCTCTCTCCAGGTTGGCAGAGGGTGTGTACTAGCGCCCAGGATGGGGCCACCCCTAATTATAAGCTTTATGAAAAGAAAGATTTTAGGTCTAGTCTGCATGGACCTTTACTCTATGTGGCCAAATGTTATGGAATGGCCTCTTTGAATGATTATATTACAGTATGCTGCTGTGAGCCTGATGGATGTGGAGATGACTTGTATACACTGTTCTGATTATAAACTATTATGTAATAGTTTATGTAATGGTAATATGAATGTAGGAGACGAGGGAAAAGAGCAACCATTTTCACAATTACTTAATTGTGAAACGTCAAATCCAGATGCATGCCTGTATCTGGATTTACATGCATGTGCATCCCTAACATGTGCATCCTTTTGTTTTGCTTCAACGTTGCCTGTAATTCTTTTCAGTTCCTCTCCCTGGCAAGTTGAAGACCAGCCGTGTTGTTGCTACAGAGAAGGAACTGGCAGCGCAGCGCTCTGACACTGAGACAGGTGAGACTTTTGACTTTGTTTGTTCTTTCGGGTTGGGGGAGGGGGGGGGGGGGTAATAAAGCGACGAGACGACAGTGACAGTGTTGCTCATAGAAAATCAGCGTCCTCAGTTTAGTTTCCTACCACGAAAAGTGTTAATTTATAGTTAACAGTTAATTTAGTATCTCCCTCCCTCTCCCTGCTGAAATCTGAAACTACATATCAAGGTTCAAGGTTCAAGGTTCAAGTTTATTTAGTGTCCCCGAAGGGCAAATTGGGTTGCAGCATAGACAGTACATTAAACAATGAAACAGTACAAATAAACAAACAGTTCACATAGCAGATACCAGAGTACAAAGGTGCACATAACCATTAAAGTGCAGGCGTTAAAGTGCTATGTGATAGGTCATAAAAAGTGCATGTGCATAGACATAGGCACGAGATAATACAGTGAAAAGTGCTTTTTAGATGTATTTGATTGTATAGTAGTCAATCTCTGTACTCTGTAAAAGCAAGAAAGAATAACATGAGACAGAGATGGTGACTGCTTTCTTTCAATGCTATTATTTTGTCCATGGATATACAGAGTGAACTCAACAATTATAAATGAATATGATAATTTTTTTATATAAGCACCAACATGAATTATGTTTGTTATTTACAGCTAGGTAGAGTAGTGGGGTGAGATGGAAAAGGGGCGACCGTACCTGTTACCCCTGAATGTACGTGGGATGAATTTTGCTTGCCAGTGGCTTTGAGGCTGCGTAGCCGTTTTCCATATGGCAGCATCTTAAACAATTTATGGTTTGGATGGATTGGATCTTCATCCTTTATGATTCCACAAGCATTTCTGACACAGCGATTGTCATATACAGTGCTGTCTGGGGGTGTATAGCCCCCTGGCCACCAGTGGCCCTTGATAGGATATACATTTTAGTTGGTACTGTGGCAGGCCAGGTTGATATGAAGCCTGAGGTTATATGGCAACAGCAGTAAGATTCGGTGTACATTTTTTCAGCATATTTTGATTTAGTGTTAGTCTTTTGAATAACACACATTTAGTCTTTATAGTCCCATTTAGTCTTCTGAAATTAGTCTTAGTCTTTTAGTCTTAGTCAAATACATTTTAGGTTTGAATATGCAATACAGACACAGATTCATAGTTTTAATATGAAACATATTATATCATAGTACATTGTATGTCTACAATTGTGTGAACAATATGTACTGCATGTATACACGATGACAGATATTAATCACTAAGAGTGAACATGTGTTTCCGTGTGACAGTGATGTATGTATGACCTTTCTGAATACCTATAAAATGTAACGACTGTATGCTTAACGTTATGCAGTATGATAAGCAAGCCGTCTGTGTTTATCATAGCTGGATCTGTTGCAACGAGAGAACTGAGAATTAAAGGTGCCTTTTCAGTCGACCTGGTCTCCAACTGCTTTTTGCTGAAATCCACTGCACTTGTACATTTGGTGACCCTGACGAGATTCAATACCTGTGCATACATCCATCGAACAAGTTTTTTTTTTCTGGTTATGGAAGCGTGTGATCTGGGCTGCATTGTACTTTCTAGATATGTGAGGCATCCTGTTAGGTCAGCATGGTATGCCGACAGTAAGGTTAGCATTGTAGGCCTGGGCCGTGGCTCAGCAGTCCAGGCACCTTGGCTGGTAATCCAGTCTGGCAGTGTGCCACGGGTTCGACTCCCGATCCCGACGGCCCTTACTGCATGTCACCCCCCATCTCTCTCCCCATTTCCTGTCGGCATACTGTCTGTCCCTCCATAGAAAGCCACAAAAAAAACACTTAAAAAAAAGGTTAGCATTGTACATCGTGAGGTCAACCTTGCACATCAGCATGCCACGTTCCTATGTTGCGCATCTTCATAACTTACTGTCTCGTTTCTACGATCCAGTACTATAAATATTCCCTGTCTGTGTAATAAAGTTTGTGAACCGATGTGTGATACTGCCTCAGTGTCTCATTGTTTGTTCTCCCGGGCCCGTCTCGGTACCAACAGAAGTACTTCAACTGGATTCGTCACACACCACCCAGCCTACACACACTGCCAGACCCGAGGGTCCATTTAGAGATCACAACACTGTGTAGTTTATGAACACATTGATAACGTTCCCTGCTGCGTTTCCTGGGTACGGTTTACTTTACACAGCCAGTGTGAAGGCAAACGCAGCAAATTAAATATGCAAGAATGTATGTATACTGTATTTATCCTTCAGCTTTTGATATTTATTTATTTTTCTTTCTTCTTTTTTGCACAGCACAGGGTCCAGTAAAGTGCATACTAAGCTGTCAGGTGAATATGAATTATATATATTTCTTTACCACACTGTTGTAGAATATGAATTAAGAGACATACACATACAGCAGCTCACATACACCCAACACACACACACACACACACACACACACACACATGACATTTTGTGTTTATGTCAACATAATGAAGTACAGGAATACCTTGTACAAAGGACATAAACATACATTACAGTTAAGCTTTTTTCTACTACAGTACTTATTCACTTTTTATAATAAATGTATTCCTAAAACCTTGCTGGACTGTCTGAGTCTCCCAGTTCATTTCAACCGTAAATCTCCCGTAATCCCCAGACACAACGCAGTACTTGCTTGCCTCTTCCTATAATGCTGTAAAGTACAATGTGATAATCTAAAGATGATGCTAATATGATCTAATTTTGACTCTTGACCAGGTATGCATTATGAAGTTCGAGTCCACATTGGAATATTTTGCTCACGTGGTGGCACGGGAACACAAACGGGTGAGCCATACTTTCACATTATTGTGATTATTCTCATGATAATATTCACTATCCGTGCGTAAGAGAGAAAATGCCCCGGACAAAAAGCAGCAGTATACGATACACCGGAGAAAAGACTGTTCTACAACAAGTCTTAATCCACTCAGACCCCCTTTCCACCGGTTGGTTCCCAATGGGAACAGGTTCAGTGGTTCTTAGTCCATGAGCCAGAGCTCCAAAATTGGTGGGAAAAACTAGACCTATATTAAATTGTTTATAGGATCAATACAAGTAAATTAATACATGATAACCCTTCCACAGTAGTAGCTTTTTCATATTTTCTATTATTCCTACATAATGCCTAATTTGCAAATTTAAAATTGTAATAAAATAAATCATTGTCTTCAGATACTTAATTAAGTAACGGATTGGGGAAGTGTCATGGTGATAACAATCTAATATACGTAGGTATGGTTTTACCAACTCAATTCATAATTAATGTTCCAATTTTGGAGCTCTGGGGGTGCAGCACAAGTGAGACTTCAAGACAGCAACGCATTACTCTTCCATGGGCTATGACCGTATAGACCGTATAAGGCTAAGAAGCAATATAGTGCTGGGCATAACGGGCAACGGATAAGGGATCTCTTAAAGGCAATGGCATGTGGCACGGTGACTGGTTTCATTATTGTAACGCCCAAACCACACCTATGCATAATGTAACGGGTAGCCCAAATTGTGGCTTTAGAAAGCTCGAACAAATGGTCTCTTGTACAAATGTCAAGTATCAGTTACATGTTTCTCCTTAATATATTGACATACTGTATGTGACGCCAGCCAAATGATCATTGTATTGTGTCTGATCATACTACATTTGTCCACAAGTGAGAATATGATTGAATTGACTTGTGTCTTGTCAGGGGAACTTTTCAGCACAGTGTGAAATAAAGTCAGGTCTGAAATATATGGATTGAACAGAATTCAGAAGAGGGTGTGTCTTTCTGGCCAAGTGGTAAATCTTACCGGCAGTATGCCAGCAAGCAACTAGCTTGAACCAGAGAGACAAGACTTGACCTTGGTGTTAGGCCCTCAGAGCAGAGAAGGGAGTGAATCAGAGTCTGATATGTAAGAACAGAACCTTGAGTCGCACGCCTCCCCTGCTTGTACTTATGCTCAGCCGAGCATACACATCCTGGAGATAAAGGGTTAAAGGTTTAAACATGTCAAAGTAAATTTAAAGTGTGTATCTATGGCCTAACTAAGGGAATCAGCATATTTCCCTAACAGTCTGTATGTCCACAGACAATGAAGACCATCTTTGGGACAGAAGGTACTACAATATATTAAACCCTGTTATCTCATTATCTGTTGTTAACCACATGTACCGGTACTGCATGTGACATTAATGCATCTTGTTTATTCTTAACCCTCTGTTCTACAATCACAGAAGATGAACCGGAGCACGAACCAGGTATGATTTATTATTATTCTACTTGTTCTATATGTTGGACTATCAGAGATGTTGCAGAGAGTATTTTTTATAATGAGCCCCCTTGTATTTATGGAGGTGTGCTGCAGTGTTGCCAACTTAGCGGATTTGTCGTCATATTTAGCTTCTTTCCAGACCCCCCTAGCGACTGAATTAGTGAAAAGCTTCTGGCGAGAAATCTAGCTTTTTTCCCCTGGTGAATTGGGGACAAATCGTGTTGACAGGCGCCAGATATGCGCCAGAGATAAAATCTTTTTTTTTTTTTTTCCTCAGCCTCAAATCCGCGAAATTGGCAAAACTAAAAGTGGTCGGCGCGTCTGGTCTGGCTCACAGGTCACAGCAGGCTCAGTGGCTTCCTCGGCTCGGTTATGTGCACACTGCACAGACTGTCTACCAGTGCTTCCTCCTTTCTTGCTCTGCCTAGGCGAGTGCGCTCCGGTGCGGTATTTCCGAACGCGCCCCTCGAGCTCGACAGAGCAAGAAAGGAGGAAGCACTGGCAGCTCAGTTTAGTCTGCTAGTAAAAATAAAATACACACTCGGATGCATAAAGTATTAACCTTCTAATTCCTGTATGGATCGGAACAAAATAGCGTTCTAAACATTAGTTGAATTGAGGTATGTTTTTTTTTAATATTACAATGAGTTTAAACGATGTGTTATCAAATGAAGAGATGATACAAACTAAGTGCACATAAATGACAAATGTTTTTCTGGGCTGGCTACATATTTTCGTTGCTAGGGGCGCCTAAAAGTCGCTAGGGACGCAAAAAAGTCGCACCCCTAGCGACTTTTAGCTACTTTTCGAGGAGCCACTAGCTACTTCCGTTACTGGAGAGTTGGCAACACTGGTGTGCTGCTTAAACGGGCAGACAATCGGTTGTCATCCTTTTTTCATTGAGTGTTAACCGTGAAGCTTAATTGATGCTTGCTTTTGCTTTTATCTCAGTGGCCTCCAATAGTATATTGACAAATGAATGCCAGTACATCAAGAGAGAAGATCGTTCTGAACCAGTCATCGGTGAGTTGGTCTGCTTTATGTCTCATCTGTACAGTGGTGTCATGCTCGTAGTATGCAGTGCCACGGCCCTATTTTCACGCTGTGTCAAGTACCGTGTACTTTGCATAACAACAGGACAGCTTTAACTGTTTACCTGAGCGCACGTAGCCTATACGGTAAGCATGCACACTTACAGCAGTAGGCTATGGCTCCAGTAGGCTACTGCTGCCGTGGTACAAGTTTAAAAAAAAAACACCATGACACCACTGCATCTGTAGAATCATAATCAACACTGATGCAGTAGGTGCCAGTGACTCAGGAGGTAGAGCGGACGTCTTGGAATCCGAACATCACACGTTCGATTTGCGGCTCCTCCTTGCTAAGTGTCGAGGTGTCCTTGACCTTGAGCAAGACACTGAACCCCTAACAACTGCTCCTGATGAGCAGGTTGGTGCCTTTCATGGTTTCCGCCGCCATCGGTGTGTGAATTTGAACTTGTGAAGTACAGTAACCATGTAAAGAGCTTTGGAGAAAAGCTCTATATGAATGCAGTCCATTTACCATTTATTATGCCATTCAAGAGCTACAGTGTAATGCTCTTGTAGTTTTTGTAATGAAGACATCATTTGTTCCACAGTTGGAAACACGAGTTACCATACTTTATTTGAATAATAATTAACAGAGCATTTTCTTTTGGCAAGGTCTTCTTCATATTGTGATGTGTGTCACCAACCGTGCTTATCATAAGCCCCTTTGCGTGTGCACAGTCTGCCGGTGTGTGCTCTCAGCCTGCGACCTCAGAGCCCATCTGTGTGGACCACTACACATCATATCCTCTCTGGTGAGCCCTGCTGTACTGGTCACTTGTTTCGGTTGGTTTTTGGTTGCATGTACGGTTGCCTTATTTTTATATTTTTCTCACCTCCATAATAGCACGGCGTTTTGGGCAGACAGAGACAAAGAACTGACAATCTATATCACTATTACCATTAGTACTCACTGCTCAGGGAAATTAAATTTGAGATCATTGTTAAACATCATTCTGTAAAATATCTGCAGCGTCCCGCGTTTGGAAAATCATATCACTGGTCTGCATTTCTCCTCCCAAAAATAACCAACAGTTATTAAAACAGCCGGTCAGTTTTTTTTTATACCGTCGAGGGAATACACATAATTTATGTCATGTGATGTGAATTGTGAACAAAAAGTGCTTAGCCGACCAAGTTCCTGCAACAAAACTGCAAACGGCCATGCATAGCACTACTGTACATGAGGTGCTCAAGCAGAAAGACATGAGAAACATAGTTTGTTCAGCCCTTAGAACTGCAGTTAAATCAGCCAAACGAGAGCATGGGTAGAAAGTGAGCACTGCAGAGTCATCTGAGCACGAGTGAGAGTCGCCGTCTTTGGAGTGATTAACCCATTCTGACCTGAGATCAGATTCATACGAGGTTTCCACTGGACACACACACTGGTCTGATGAACCCATTCTCACCTGAGATCAGATTCATACGAGGTTTCCACTGGACACACACACTGGTCTGATGAACCCATTCTGACCTGAGATCGGATTTAAAAAATGTCAGTCGTTCTTCGATTTTTCAAAAAATAGCAGACCTACAAGCTCGAGTGGCGCGCTATGAGCTTGTAGATCTGCTATTTTTCAATAGCTAAAGCATAACATGATGCTAACACCAGAATGGGTTCCCGTTCAGAATGGGTTAAAAGGAAGGAAAAATAAACCCTACACATATACAGTTTTTACGACGTACTAACAGTCCGACAGGCATTAGTCTGACACCCAAAACCCAGCCCTAATTCTAACCTCACAGGAAGCCCACGGGTTAGTTTTAACCCGCCATGGGTTAGTTGTAACCGACCACGCATCATGTCTGGAGCGACGGTGTTGTCCGACTAATGCCTGTCAGACTGTTAGTATGTCTAACTCTAACCAACGTATGCACCCCGCTTCTTCCATCGTGCCGGGGGTGGCATCACCTCCATCTTGCATATGTGGGAACTGGGGATTGACAGCTGTGACTTTTCTGATAATACCATTGGGATTTCTTTCCATTTATTCTCTTTTGATTCCATTTGTGCTCTATAGATGCACCAGAATCCTGCTCGATTACCATTTGCCTGGAACGGAAGCGAGTGTGAACGAAAGGTCCTAAAGTCATTGGCCCGGGAGGAGGAGAAGGCTCAAGGACCTGAACACATGATGCTGCAGGTGAATTGACAATGAAGCATATTGAAAGCACGTTGATCCTTATGTAAGGCTCTGCTCCCTCTGGGAACCCAGATGGATCTGCAAAAAAAAAACTAAAACTAAAAAAAACTGTGCCGTCTTTTCATTTGCGTGAGTCAACAGTTTGTCTCAAGAGACTAGGCTGTGCTTAACAAGTGCAATGTATAGTCGGTGCTGCATTTGACACTTTTATTCATATTATTTCAGATAATTGATCTACCGCTCCGGATTTTTAGGATGTTTAACGACGACTATAAATATGGTGAGTAATGGAACATACTGGGACTTGTCAGGGAGGAACTATTCGGGGCCCACATCCACTATAATGTTCTCATCTGTCTATTGAAATGGTTTAAAATGTTTCTTTGACAGTCTGTGACGTGCTTAATAGGCACTTCTACAATGACAGGCAACTGGAAGGTTAGTGTTCCACAAGCCTCTCTTTCATTCCCATCTCATTCAGCTAAATAATGTTTGTGTTTTATTAAGATATTTTTGTGTTTTTGTGTATGTGATGTGTATGCGTAGTTCCAAAGTTCGTCACAGTTGATGACCTGCTGGGCAGCCACAAATCTCCTCAGCTGGGTGAGTACTGAGTAGTACCAGTGCAGCCACACTGAGGCCCCTTTTCCACCGGTTGGTTCAGTTCTTTTTGGTTTTTAGTCCATGAGTTCCAAAATTGGAACGTTAATTATGAATTGAGTGTGCAAAAAATGTGATTGTTATCACCATGAAACTTCCAAAGTTGATTACTTACACAAACACAATGATTTATTGTATTACAAATTTTACATTTTTAAATATGCAATTTGTAGGAAATTATTATGTAGGGAAAATATGCAAAATAATCGACAATATGAAAAAGCTACTACTGTGGAAGGGTTATCATGTATTAATTTACTTGTATTGATCCTATAAACAATTTAATATTATGTCTAGTTTTTCCATGAGCTCTGGCTCATGGACTAAGAACCAAAAAGAACTGAACCGGTTCCCATTGGGAACCAACCAGTGGAAAAGAACTGAACCGGTTCTCATTGGGAACCAACCAGTGGAAAGAGGGTCTGAGAGGTTCCCGGGGCTCTCAGAAAAATATGGTATAATATAACATCAGAATCAGTATGTAACCACTGTAAAGGTTTATATACGTCAGCAGTTTCCCCCATTGCAGTTTGACATATAATGTAGAATGTAAATTAAGAAAATTAAATTAAAATTGCTTGTGCACTGCACGGTTTTATTTGTGCAGATCATTGATGTACGGTATGTCCACTTTCCCTCCCAGGGGTTCAGTTTATGGTTTGTTGGTTTGAAACTGACAAGGGGCACCCGTCAGGATCCTTATGTTTACTCTGTGAGAGGATCCTGAATCACGTCGAATTGTCCACCCACGTATTCAGTTTTGAACACATCCAAGCATTTCTGGTGAGTACAATAATCTCCTCAAATAGCCACATTTCTCCTTTTTTATCAAACAATGCTAGAGCAAAATTAGACAATGTATTTATTTGAAACATAGCATCGATTGTGTGTGTGTGTGTGTGTGTGTGTGTGTGCGCGTGTGTGTGTGTGTGTGTGTGTGTGTGTGCGTGTGCGTGTGTTGCAGCACTATGCTCACCCAGGCACCCTGGACTGTGAGGTAAATGGAACCGCCAACGACAAGTTGCTGGACTTGGCAAAGCAGGCAGCGGAAATCCACCCCACCGGTTGTATACAGGTACACTGTACACTCAGTCTACACATCACGGACACTAGATATCATGAATTACGTGCAGCAATGTGATCAGTTTCAACAAACGCGTATCTCTCTATTTTCTGTCTTGCAGAGAGTGAGACTGAGCAGCCCCATCCTTCCATACAACTATAGAAACGGTACTGTAAGGGCACATTCACACCAGGATGTTTTACTGCCATTAAAACAAATCCTGGTCCGTATTGTCGGAAAGTGTGCTTTAATTGTTTGGGCAGGTGTGAAGGCTCATTGGAATTCTGGTGCGGATTAAAGAAACTAAATTCTAATTCACAAAAAAGAAAACCCAAAAAACAGAGGGTCTCAGTTCACTTCCAATTCAGTTCAATGTCGGTAGAATGCAACCGCACCAAATAGTGTGGTTGGTTGGTCAAAGACCTGTCTAAATATATACTTCCTTAATGTCAACGAAGTCCAGACCCGCAACACCAGAGGGAGTTCAACAAACCATGTGTAAACCAGATTAGGCACAAACAAAGGACTAAATTAATTTCTCTCCTATTCCACCAAAATGTGGAACGCCCTACCAACAGTTGTTAAGACATGTGAATCCCTTGACTCATTCAAAACCACTCTCAAAGGGCACCTACGGACGGCTGCAATTCTAAACTGGCCCCTGTAAAATCTGAATCCCCCCCCACCCCTTTCCCCTCACCGTTTGTTTTTTCTATTTTTTTAATGATGATTTTCCTGTTTTTGATTATAGTGTATATTTGTACGTCTCTAAATGTTCTGATGAATTGAAAAGGGTGGACCCTACTGTAAACAATCAATCAATCAATCAATCAATCAATCAAAAATATGATATATATGTCAATATACCGGTATTCAAAAGTTATGTGCATTACAGTAACAGGCCATGCTGTATGTCGCTCGGTGTGGAGAGCATCTAAATGCCTAAATTGTAATTGTCATACTGTGTATTTGTGTAACATTAATTTTAGTGGTCTTTTTTGGTGACATAAATAAATAAATAAAGCACAATCATGCTTTATTGTCCTCGCGCCGGAGGATATTTTGGACACATCGTCCAAACTGTATTAAATTGTATTTATTAACTGTAAAATAATTGGAGCAACTATAGGAAAAATACATACAAGTGGAATGGTTTTTGTGGAAAAATTTACAAAGATTATAACAAAACTTGTTTATGTGAAAAAGTTACACAATATGACTTCAATTCATTTCGGATGGCTATTGGGTATAAAAATAAAAGTGGAAATGCACTGAAGACACAATGTAGATGGATTAAAATGTGATCATACGTACCACTTTCAGAGGTGGTATGTATTTCTATATCTTTTATCTTATCTTTAATGGAGATATTCATAAAGAGATGGTGTGGGTCTGCATATTCCCTCCCTATAGAGTCTCTTGTGATGTTGTACATGATATAATTCATGATAGTAGTAGAGTTGGTGTCTTAACTACTCTATACTCTATATCTGTTCCAGCTGTCAAGATCGTTCAAAGGATAAAGAAGATGGATGGTCATGGACAGCTTATTCCTGTTTTACCAGAGGGAGAGAAATTGTGTAAGTCATGTTTTTGCACATGTGTTATAACTTTAATTGTTACAGTATGTTTAATCGAATATACAGGATGCACAGAAGAACACACTAATGAAAGGATCCTCAGCCACAGCAAGACTGCGTAGAAAGACACGACACTGAGTCAGAAATTATTACTTAAGTTCTGAGTTCAGCTGTTCTTGCCAAGATGTGTCATAGGTGAACAAACATATACGGTCAAGTAATGAATAATATGAAATTCTGTTATAATTATGTTGTTGGTCGGATTATGTCTATATTATTCTAGAATCTGTCCGGTCTATAGGACCACAATATTGACGATCACCTAGCACGACGGGAACATGACCACAACTGCAGTGCAGATCCCATTGTGTGTGGTGAAAAATGTTAATAAACCGTTTAAATTTAGGACAGACAGACAGACAGACAAGAAACATTATCTCCATCCCTGGCCTTTGGAATAATCAAGAAGTAAAGCTACAGTAGTAATCTGAACGGTACTTTTATTCTGCCTTATGTACTGACGTTTTTTCCTTTTTTTTGTCATTTATCTCATGTGGTTGTTCAGACCCTACAAAACCTCTGAAGGAGATTGACAGAGACTTTGGAAGCGACATCTTCAAAATGACCAAGAAGCCTGATTCCACTCTACAGCATCCAGATGTGAAGGACCACACCCCACAGCATCCAGATGTGAAGGACCACACCCCACAGCCTCCAGATGTGAAGGGTCTCACCCCACAGCCTCCAGAAGTGAAGGGTCCAACCCCACAGCCTCCAGATGTGACGGGTCCCACCCCACAGCCTCCAGATGTGAAGGGTCCAACCCCACAACCTCCAGATGTGACGGGTCCCACCCCACAGCCTCCAGATGTCAAGGGTCCCACCCCACAGCCTCCAGATGTGAAGGGTCCCACCCCACAGCCTCCAGATGTGAAGGGTCCCACCCCACAGCATCCAGAAGTGAAGGACCACACCCCACAGCCTCCAGGTGTGAAGGGTCCCACCCCACAGCATCCAGGTCTGAAGGATCCCACCCTACAGCCTCCAGATGTGAAGGGTCCCACCCCACAGCATCCAGATGTGAAGGGTCCCACCCCACAGCCTCCAGATGTGAAGGATCCCACCCCACAGCCTCCAGATGTGAAGGGTCCCACCCCACAGCATCCAGATGTGAAGGATCCCTCTCTACAGACCATTCCAGTGGAAATGGAAGCAGTGCCTGAGAAAGATTCCAGTGTCCATAAACCTGATGAGAAGCAGTGTCCCACTCAGAACTCCTCTGTGGAACGTAGAGCAGATCCAGGTACCAGTGTGGACAGAGACAATCTCAAACAAAGTACAGAAGGACAGAGGACTGAAAAAGAACAAATGACGGGCCGGATGTTCACATGGAAGTTTGCGTGGTTACGGGTGAGTTCTACTGAGAGCAAAAGAAAGCTTGATGCCGAAGAAGAGGCCGAAACAGAAATGGGGGCGACTTGCAACGATGCCACCTCGATGGTCGAGAAAGACACAGAAACTGAGTGCAGGCCTGTTCCAGTGGAAAAGGAAGACGCGTCTGAGAAAGATTCCTGTGTCCATAAACCTGATGAGAAGAAGTGTCCCACTCAGAACACCTCTGTGGAACGTAGAGAAGATCCAGGCACCAATGTGGACACAGAGAATCTGAAGTCGACGGGGAGAAGACAGAGTTGTCATAGTCAGTACAAGCCCTGGGAAAGAACGACCAGCGAGGACGCCACGCCAAGAGTTGGGGGAAACTTCGATGGCGAAATGGAGAGAAGTACACCTGAGAAAAGGCAGAGGAATGAACACTCCAGTTCAGATGTGGGGGGTAAAAGACAACGACTCAGCGATGCAGAGGAAACATCAGCCAGTGAGAAGACCCAAAAGATGCCCAAAGCGGTGGCCTTGAGTGATGTGGCACATGCTCAGTGCGTAAAATATAAAGGTGTGTATCCGCCAAGTTATTTTATTCATAAGTGTGTGTGTGTGTGTGTGTGTGTGTGTGAGAGTGAGTGTGACGGATAGATAGATAGATAGCTAGATAGATAGATAGAGAACTTTTTTCATCCCCATGGGAAAATGTACATCTATTTAGTTACAAGTATTGGTAAAGGCACATTGATATTGCACTAGGCCTATTAAATATTGTTAGCTATGATATTGAAGTATCTCCCTGGATCTGGTCAGAACATGGTCGTCGGTAAATGAAGCATTCGGACAGGCCTCAAAAGTTTAACATGGAGTTGATTTATTACAAAGATGAGATTAACAAGATTTAAAGGAAGGGTAGGAAAAAGACCGGGTAAGACAAACGCAATGAGTACTCCGAAGATGCACTGCCCTCTGCTTCCTTGTCTTCTCATTATATAGCATAGAAGTCTACGTATGAGTGTGTTCACAAATAGTTATTACCCTATATGTCTTAGTGAAGAGGCCTCTTATGACCTCATCTTATGAGTATGTCTGTGTGTGTGCAGGTATGTGTATGTGCACAGTTTGGGTTCTTAGAACACATGCGCTCATGTGCTCCGCGGTAACTGATGGATGACGAGCGGGTGTTGTGGTGTGTGGTATGGTATGGCATGGCGGTCTCCAGACAGCACCTGAGATAACGACTGGGCCTCATAGTCCATTATCCCAAATATGGATGTAATGCTTTACTGCTTTACTGCAACTTGACGGATTATGGGCGGGTGTGGATAGATGGATGGAGTTGTTGGCGTGCATGTGTGTGCGTGTGTGTGCGTGTGTGTGTGTGTGTGCATGTGTGTGTGTGTGTGTGTGTGTGTGTGTGTGTGAGTGTGTGTGTGTGTGTGTGCATGTCTCACAAATTACTCTACATTATAAAAGCAGTATGGACCAGGAAAGTCTACTCGTCGTCAGACATCATGACTGGAATACCTTTTCCGTTAAACCTCTCCTTTCAGTGAAGGTGTTGACAGTGTGAATTGCTGCCCTGTCGGCCCACTTGCCCAATCTTTTGTTAAGCAATATCAGTTTCCTAATGACTGCGGCAGCACTCCAAAATTTACATGCCGTTTGTACCACTCCACAACAGTATATGGACACGACACCTTTGAAGTAGATGTTGGGGGAGGTGATTTGTCCATTTATCGTGAAGCAGAGACGCAGGGGGTCCGTCTTTCAGAGCAGGCAAGAGCCAGGGTTTGCCAAGTCCGCTTATTTATCACAACTTTGGCTTGTTTTATTTCTAGAATTGTGTTTTAAAAATGCGGTGGCTTGTTGTGAAAATCTAACAAGCCAATAGGTTTGGGGAGTATAGTGGGAATCACATTGATTATTCAGCCCTGGCTTAAAGTACGTGTGTATTGTTATAATAAATGACCAAAACATAAAATATTAAACACAGAGATATGGCTTTATTTGTCACATTTGAAAGTCTTCTGAGGACGAGGACAAAGCTCAATCTGTATTTTTTCCATCTTAGAGCATTTACGATTTGAAGGAATAACTAGGTATCTTATCTAATGTCAGTTTATACACATTTTATATTATTATTATTATTTTGCAAGATGGATGTAGCATACACCATGGTGCATGTAATGGCACGAACTGCATGTTTGTGTAGTTTGTCTTTTTACGGCCAATGTATTTTTAGTACATCAGCACAACTCAATACAAAGACTGTTAACTGTGAGTGGACAACCCAATAAAGCATTACACTTGTTTACAAGAGGGTCCACCTTGTTCAGTTCATCAAAACATTTAGAGACTTACAAATATACACTTATATAGCCAAAGAACAGAACAGGAATTCAACATAAAGGAGGTAAAAAGGGAAAAGAAACATATACAGTGAGGGGAAAAGGGGTAGGTGGTGGGGGGGATTCAGATTTTACGGGGGCCAGTTTCGAGTGTGTCATAATTGAGATAATATTGGCCGTTTTTAGTGAGTGTTTTTGTGCAAAACATTAGGCCTATAGTTAGGCCTACTAGTTAATTTGTAGATTTTGATTATTACAAAAACCATACATTAACCACTTCATTTTGGCCATTTCAAAATAGCCGATCTAGGCTCTACCTGAGCTTGTAGATCTGCTAGTTTCAAATGTTTTTTATAGAGTTGAAAACTTGAAACAGGGCATATAATAAGTATATGCTACATATAGCCTACCTTTACTTTTTTATGCCAATACTTTTACTCACTACTTTTTGAATTCTGATTTCTGAACATCATTTTACTAGCTTTTTCTATATTGCAATATTGATACTTTTAATATTCATACCGTGTGAGGGGCACATCATCATACATCATCTCAATCCGGTGTTTGCACAAACACTCAAAACTGACCATGCATTGTCAATGGCATTCCATGTTTGTGTTAGTACAATGTTTATAGTGTCCTCAAAGCTGGACATAGGAGGGGATAGCGCCCCTCAAAACATTGTGAGTAGGTAGGCCTACTTTCATCATTCATCCCCTCCCCCTTTATGTTGCGCTAGAACCAGTCTATGGATAGAACGTGATAGAACAAGTGAACAACAGCTGTGGGCGCGGCTAACTCAAATACTCCATGTGTGTTGTTGTAAGTTGATGAAGACATGTGGCTGCAGGGGCTGGCAAATGGCTCTTTCATTTATGAAGACAGGGTGGTTCTTTCAGCAGCTCTCGTAGTGCACATTCCAGATGATGATAGGCCTACTGATTATTTTGTCACCAACTTGGTGCAATTTACTAAAGAATAGTAGCCCAGCACTGACCTGACAATTATCCAGAGGACATAGGATGCACCACCTCAGCAGTGTTACCGGTGAGTTAAAAATATATTACCCAAATAAAAGTAAACGGGTAACGGTTTGACTCGCCGTCCGTCCCGTATTAAGAACGTAAGATCCTTTTTCTAACTTAAAAATGTAAAGGCATGTCTGTTTTCTGTTAATTGTTCCTTAAGTGTCGGAACTACAGACACATGTATGATATCGGGACGGGACTACCGTACTGTTACAGTTTTCATATGACCTTGCCGACGCGGAGCGGCGTGACCCACTCACACAGTCTGGGCATCTCATAGCTAGTTGATGGAGACATTTAACGTGTTTTTGTATAGCCTAAAAGCCCAAACCGCACAAATGATTCGCCATGCAACTTTTCGCTGCTGTTATGACTTGCATCAAGGACGGACTTGTCCATGGGCATCTAATGAAGTCTAAATAACAGCATGTTCATTATACGAGATATCTATGTCGCCACTCGCCAGTGAGCTGACTGAGGTCCTTATTCTTATCTTGTCACGGCATTTGTTTATTTCCCAGAGCCATATCTAAATCCCTGTCTGTGTAATACACTTTGTGAACTTTACTTTACCAGGGAATAGCCTACTTCAGCTGAATCGTAGGCTACACACCACCACATATTAGGTCTTCTAATTGCAAGGAGTTCATTGTTTCGGTTTTACAACTGTTTTGTTGCTAGAACTGAAGGAGGAGTTGTGACTTAGCTGCATTCTTCCATTGGTGCTGTTTTAGCCCTGAAACATGACTGTCAATGAGAATCATGAACCATGGCTGTCCAGTTGGCCTATTCCTATACTTATTTTCGCCTATTTTCATTATACCATATGATCTATTTCCAAGCTTTTCTACAGTTCTGATTCTGATTATGTCTGAGTGCCAATGACAAGTTGTTCTCAAACCTTTTCATGTCCCCCCAAATTAAGTAAACTAAAAAAACGAAAATAGCAGATCTACATGCTCACAACACATGCAATGCGACTCGCTTGTAGATCTGCCGTTTTCAAAGAGAGAGAGATAGATATGGCCTTGGTCGAGGTAGAACAATAATGCCCTTCGTTTAGGAACTGCTGCAAGAGGCCTAAAAATGGTTTCACCATACCATGAAACACATGACAGCTATTGTGTCATGACAGCTATAGCTATATTATAGGGACCTATGGTACAAACCTAAGTTGCGAACCTACTGCCTTATAAAGGACATATACACTGTAGAACCTTATGTGAAGTATAATTTAAACAAAAGACAACAATCTCTTTGTGCTCAAATAAGGTCAGGAACATTACCATTAGCACTGGAGACTGGCAGGTTTAATGCCACCCCTGAAGATGAGAGATATTGTCTGTTCTGTGATCTAGATGAAATTGAAAACAAAGTTCACTTTTTGTTTTACTGCTCTAAATATGAAGACTTAAGGGATATTTTGGTTAATAAGATGTCTTCTATATGTGGGGATTTCCTAGATTTAAATGACTATGTAAAAATGGAGATATGTTTTGCCAAAGGGACTTTCGTTGTAGCAGATTTTATTTGTCAAGCTTGGGAAGAAGACAGAGTACTCTGTATACATCTGAGGTGTAATATAATGAATTATGTAATGTAAACATGCAAACAACTTTGCACTCAGAGCCCCAACTCTCTGGAATGCCCTCCCCCTCGAGATAAGGCTCGCAGAATCTGTCCCCCGCTTCAAATCCCTCCTAAAAACTCACTTTTATAAAGCTGCTTTTAACACCTAAACGTTTTTAAACATTCCCTATTGTTCTTATGTCCTACTGCATTTCTGTACATTGCCTGTTCTTTATTTTTATTATTGTCAACTGTTGTTTATGGTGTGCACTGCATTTGTTCTTATTTTTCTGTAAAGCACTTTGTAACCTCGTTTTGAAAGGTGCTATATAAATAAAGGTTTATTGTTTTTTTATTATTATTATTACAACTAGTCACAGAAGTACAGTATACGTGTTGTGAGCAGCTTTAAATAAGTCTAGTTAAAGACAGGTTGACAGTTGTAACAACAAGATGCAACCTCTCCACTCACTGTTCAGAGCATCTCTTCTAAAGGCCATTTTTCCACCATTCAATTCAAATGAGCTTCATTGGCATGAGATAACATGCATTTGCATTGCAGTCTGAGGGGGTACAGCATTGTGTAAACAGAGCTAGCTCACATTGCGTCGTTGTATACATGTTATACAGGGTATAAAGCTTTTTTGAAACAAATGGCTTTTCTAGTCACTTTGGGTCAAATAGCAACATTTTTTCCAAGACTATTTAAATGGTATACAAAAAAGCCTCATATTTAAGATGTGTTTAAAGGTAGAAGCTCTGTTTACATGTGCAGTATAGTTCTAGCGGTCTACTTGGTACAGATGGGTGTTTGAACTTATTGTCCATTATGCTCTCTGTGTGTGTTGACAGCCTTAAGGAAAGAGAAAGAGCTCGTTGCTGAACAAGACACTTTGCATGGACCCAAACCAAAAGCTCCTCATCAACCTGCAGACACCATGGCTGCTTCTCAGGTGTCCAACAACATCCAGGTCAGCCTCATGCATCCCCAGGGCCTTCAAACCCCTCCATCCACATCTGACGGTCAACCCCGGCCAAGTACACTCATCGCTGCTGTCCAGGAGCCATTCAGTGTTCAGCCACAGACCGACAGGTGTCACCCCCAGGTCACTCCAGAGGACACCATGGACCCTGCAGATACAAACACAGCCCTGTGGCACTACCTCAACGACACTGACAGAACGGAGCCAGTCATTGGTCAGCATACACTCTCATTTGTTGAATTTTCTTAAATGTTCCTAGTTCCTACTCCCTGAATACTGAGAACGACCGCTAGCGTCCACATAAAACGGCCAAATACCCCGCGTGCAAACTGCACACATCATGTCAGCTTATTAACATAGTTACACAGAGTATCCACAACGTTATTATAACCTGTCCTGTTTTGGTTCAGATAACACGTGACGAGCATTAATGATCATCTTCTACTTTCTGTTCTGTGACACTGTGGTCCAGGTCTGGGCATGATGACAGAGTTTCGGTATCCCGTGGAGCACAACATCTACAACTATTTCCGTTGCCACTGCTGTTGCAGAGTCGTCATCCATTCCCAGCACATGTCTCACATCATATCTGCCACACACCGCTACAACTACATAGTGAGTATCTGAGCCATGTGGCGGTGGCAAGGAAAACCATTTCTAATGCTCAGTTCATACTTTGTCATGTTATGTTAATATTGCATGCAGAAAATAGCCAATCTACAAGCTTAACTACACATCACGATGTGTCGCATTGTGAGGTTGTAGTACAATTGATCAGGCTTAACAATGTTTAAACGGTATATGTCCCAGGTATGGAAAATGGCGAGGTGCTCACGATACAGTGTTCTGAATCAAAAGGTTCTTCGTTTATTTTCACTTGAGGTGAAATGTATAGAGTGAACCTGTCATAAAACAATGGTTGGTGCCTCACAGCTAGAAGGTCCTGGGTTTGATTCCCGCTGGGGACGCTGTGGGCACTGGCGGCGTGTTCCCTCCTCCACGTCATCAGTGCCCATACCCGAGGCGGGGGTTGGCGAAAGGGCCTTTCTGTGAGGAGTTTGCATGTTCTCCCCGTGTCCCCTAGGGTAGATACCCTCACAAAAACATGCCGTAATCCTGGTCTCTAAAACGACCTCCCCCTGGCCAGCCGGGGCGCCTGATGGAGGGGAAAGGAACTGGTCGGAATAACGTGTCCCTTCCACGCGCTACGTCCGGCCGGGGAAATTCCCCTCTGTCAGGTGAAAAGAAGCAGCTTGGACTCCTCATGCATAGAAGGAGGCATGAGGTCAGTCCGCTGCCCCCCCAGGTTGGCAGAGGAAGTGTAGCGCCCAGGATTACATTAGACAATTGGCACTGGGTGAAAAGAAAAACTGGGTGACAAAATCGTGGGATAAAAATGTATAGAGAAAAAAAATAAAACAATGGTTGGTGCCACTAAGCAGAGGCCCAGGTTAGATTATTTGAGTCAGTCTTGTCTCAGGCATGAGAGAGTGGACATAATGCTGCTGGGGATCTCTGCTGTTAGAGCCGGCCTAGAATGCTACATTAATGGCAGGCAAGATCTATGTTATTACCACGTAGTCAAGTCAGTCATGTACTACTTATGTCACCACACTGTATGCTTTGTGCATAAAGGGGGAACTCAGAGGAGAGAAGTTGCCCATTCAGCCTGAGACTGTCGGAGGTAGATTTGTGTCCACTTGCAAGTGTGTTTGAATCAATAATAAGAGAGACACGCTCTTATATGGTCACTGATTCAAACAGAACAGCGTTTGTTTTTTGCAGAAAACGTTGCGTCCTCGTATGGTCCGTGATTGGCCAACCCATGTGGAACCTAATCTGCACCCCAGAGAGCTGCGAGACCTGGCCCAACAGGTGGAGAGTGACGAGGGATGGGGAACATTGAAGGTATATAACCACTTTGGATAAACCACTTTGCTGGTTGCTTGGCTACTTGAGACAGTGCGGTGACCATTACTGTGTATTGATATATTGACCAGGGATTGCTTGCAGGTACTCCATATTTTGGGGTTAGATTTAATTCCTTCATCAACTGTGTTAACCAACACCTAGCATAGCAGTAGGTTATTGTCATTATACAAAGTAGACAATGGGAAGTTCTAATTTGACCATGTATGAAATGTACAAACAAAATAAAGATTAATCCCGTTTAGACCTGAAGTCCCAGATTGAAGGGGTTCAGAACTCTCATACTTCCATCCATTTCCCAGGTTTACTTTTAGTAAACCCGATTGTAAATAACTGTATCAGTATTCGAAATGGAGGGGAATAGTTATCCTGTTCTAACTAGTGCTCAGTCATTTGAAAGGTGTTAAATAAACAGTCACCAACATAATATTGTGTGCTTTTTTAAAGGTGACGGAGTACCCATCCACAAGCCAACCCCAGAAAGCTACTGCCAAATACTCTTTGAAAGGGTTCAAAGGCAACGTTGTCACAGCCACATCACACACCGATAGTAAAACAACCTCCACCGTGCTTTCAAAACTTGAACTCAGTTCAAAATCCACAGCAACCTGCATCTCCAAACCTTCTACATCTATGGGAGTTGTGTCCAAAGCTACGAGCACTTCAGATAAACCTGCCACCATCTCCAGTCCGACTGTCGCACAGGCTTGTGATACTACCGCAGCTACCCACAAAAATGAAGTTGACCGCAAAACGTCTGAATCCACTTCGATAATGGAAACAAACCAACAAGTTGGGACAACCAAATTAAAACTTGAACTCAGTTCTAAAGCTACTGCAACTTCATCCAAAACCGTAGCCCCATCTCATGATGCAACAATCTCCAGTGAAACATCCACCATCTCCAATTCTACTGGAGCCAAGTCACACCTGACCCAGACTACGTCCAGTGGAACTGTAACCATGGCAATAACTACAGCCAACTACAAACCCACTGCACACATCTCTAGTGCAACTCTGTCTGAATCAACCGCAATCATCTCCAAATGTTCTACATCTACAACCACCTCTAAACCAAGTACAACAGTCTGCCATTCCACTACACAGTCCAAATCCACTGTAACCGTCTCCAAACCATCTGCATCTATGGGAGTTGTGCCTAAATCTATGAGAGCTTTAGATAAACCTGCTACCACAACCTCCATCCCGACTAGCGCAGGGGCATGTGGTACTGCAGCTACCCCCAAAAACAAAGACACCTCCACAACATACAACTTCACTTCGAAAACGACTCCCAAACAAAAAGTTAGGACAACTTACACTGTGCATGCAACAAACTCAAAACTTGCCATCTGTTCCAAAACTACTGCAACCACATGCAAACCTGTAGCCCCATCTCATGCTGCAACCATTTCAAGTGCAACATCAACCATTTCCAATTCTGCTGAAGCCAAGTCTCACCTGACCCAGACTACCTCCAGTGCAACTGTAACCATCTCAAAAACTACAGCCAACTCCAAACCCACTGCACACATGTCTTGTTCAACTCCAGCCATGTCTGAATCCAACACAACCATATCCAAACCTACATCTATGACAACGTCTAAAGCAAGTACAAAAGTCTGCCATTCCGCTACAGCCATGCCCAAGCCTATTGCAACCTTCTCAAAAACGACTCCAGACATCTCCAAATTATCCAAATCCACCACAACTATCTCAAAACCTACTCCATCTTTGGGAGTTGTGTCTAAAGCTACAAGCGCATTAGTTAAACCTGCCACTATCTCCAGCCCGACTGTCTCAAGGGCATGTGATACTGCAGCTACCCACCAAAATGGAGTCGCCTCCAAAACATTGAAATCCACTTCAAAAAGGGCAACCAACCAACACGTTATGACAACTTCCAAAGTGCTTGCAACCAACACAAAACATGCCATCCGTTCCAAAACGACTGCAACTACGTTCAAAACTGTAGCCCCATATCACGCTACAACCATTTCCAGTGCAACATCGACCATTTACAATTCTGCTGAAGCCAAGTCTCACCTGCCTCAGACTACCTCCAGTGCAACTGTAACCATCTCAAGAACTACAGCCAACTCCAAACCCACTGCACACATCTCTAGTACAACTGCAGCCATGTCTGAATCCACCACAACCATATCCAAACCTACATCTACAACAACATCTAAAGCAAGTACAAAAGTCTGCCATTCCGCTACAGTCATGCCCAAGCCTACTGCAACCCTCTCAAAAATGACTACATACATCTCCAAATTGTCCAAATCCACCACAACTATCTCAAAACCTACTCCATCTGTGGGAGTTGTGTCTAAAGCTTCATGCGCTTCAGATAAACCTGGCACCATCTCCAGCCCGACTGTCTCATGGGCATGTGATTCTGCAGCTACCCACCAAAATGGAGTCGCCTCCAAAACATCCAAATCCACTTCAAAACGGGCAACCAACCAACAAGTTATGGCAACTTCCAAAGTGCTTGCAACTAACACAAAACATGCTATCCGTTCCAAAGCGACTGCAACCACGTTCAAACCCGTAGCCCCATCTCATGCTACAACTATTTCCAGTGCAACATCGACCATTTCCAATTCTGCTGGAGCCAAGTCTCACCTGCCTCAGACTACCTCCAGTGCAACTGTAATCGGCTCAAGAACTACAGCCAACTCCAAACCCACTGCACACATCTCTAGTTCAACTCCAACCATGTCTGAATCCACCACAACCATATCCAAACCTACTCCATCTGTGGGAGTTGTGTTTAAAGCTACAAGCGCTTCAGATAAACCTGCCAGCCCGACTGTCTCATGGGCATGTGATACTGCAGCTACCCACCAAAATGACGTCGCCTCCAAAACATACAAATCCACTTCAAAAAGGGCAACCAACCAACAAGTTATGACAACTTCCAATGTGCTTGCAACCAACACAAAACATGCCATCTGTTCCAAAACGACTGCAACCGCATCCAACCCTGTAGCCCCATCTCATGCTACAACCACCTCCAGTGCAACATCCGCCAACTCCAATGCTACCGGAGCCAAGTCACACCTGACCAAGACTACCACTAGTGAAACTCCAACCATCTCAAGAACTCCAGACAAATCCACTGCAACCATCTCCAAATGTACTACATCTGCAATGAGCACCTCTGAACCAAGTGCAACAGTTCAACATTCCACTAAAGTCATGTCCAAGCCTACTGCAATCTTCTCAGAAACAACTCCAGGCATCTCCAAATCTGCCGAAGCCATTTCGAAACCTACTACATCTAAGCGAGTTGCATCTAAAGCTACGATCACATCAGGTAAACGAGCCACCACCTCCAAATCTACCTGCGCCATATCACATCAGGCCCTGACTACTTCCAGTGCAACTCCAACCGTCTCAAGAACCACATCCAACTCCAACCCCACTGGACACGTCTCCAGTGCAACTCCAGCCAAATCCACCGCAACTATCTCCAAACCTACTATATCTATGACCACCTCTAAATCAAGTAGAACTTCAGCCATCTCAGGATCTAGAAAATCTCTCTGTGAAAGTCAGGCCTTTGTAACTGGAGCTGCTATTAATTATACGAGCGCTTCAGGTAAGGCTTCCCCTGCCTGTGATGCAGCTGCCCCCAAAAATGAAGTCTCCTCCAAAACATTACAAACCACCAACCTCAAACCTACGGAGACATCTGTGACTGCCACCAAAACACACTCGACCTCGACTACCTGTCAAACTACCAAAGATGCCTCCAAGAGTGACCATTTACAGACCTATGCGAGGTCAAATAGTGATGATACTACAAGTACAACCCTTCTGCTGCTTCTCTCACTGGCCGCAGCCGTGTCTCCTGCATCTACGCGTGGGATCAGCCCTGTAGAAACATCAGAATCCACCAGGCTGTCAGAATCCACAACACCTGGACCTGCAGTGGGTCAGTAAAATAACTTTAACCCTGGCATCCCTATTTTTGGCAAGCAGCGAAAGGCTTCACAATCTGATAATGCATCTTTCTTTCTTTCTTTCTTTCTTTCTAGATCACAATAAAGCATACAGTAAAAGATATTTTAAAATAAAAAGACTTGCAATTACACCAGTGGTTCTCCACCAGTAGTCCTTGAGGGGGTGGTCCCTACTCCCCATTAAACATCTGCATTACTTAATTTACAAGAAGTCTACACAATTGTTTATTTGTTATTATTTGAATTGTTATTTTGATCAACGTTTGCGTGTTATATCTGCTAATGCTACCTACCAGCCATGCTGTATCAATACACCATGTAATTGTAAACAACAAAATATTCTTTAGTTTTGGGTCTGAGAGGCTAAATATCATCGAAAGGTGGTCCGTACCTCAAATGCCAAATGAATAATGGAACTTGATATGAAAAGGGTTGAAAACCACTGCATTACACTATTCAGAACCCTGTGTGCTTGTCTTTAAGGTTTGGACTTCCTGGTTTCCGTCATATACAAGAAAAGGATCTCAATCTATTGTCAGCTGTGCGAGATCAAGGCAGGAAGCAAGCACCACAGGTTCGGCAACCAACACCGATTAAACTACGTGGTGAGTGATGAAAACTTTCTAATTTATATGCTGTTTTAGGAAAATGGTTGGATGTTAATTGTATGTTCTGAATGATGCATTTAGAGGTTCAAGCGGCCAGAGTTGACCGCAGATCTATCGGACACGGAGCTTATGAAGATTGTCACTGAGTTGGCTGAGAAAGACACGGGCAGCACGAAGCAGGTAAATCACACCAGAGGTTATTGTACGAACCCCCGTTTAAATAGGCACTGTATAAGTGACATGAAACAATGTTTTGGTTTAAGATTAAATCAATCCAAAATGTCATAATCGTACCCGAGGAACAGATTCATAGTGGTGATATGGAAATATATTGTTCGAATAGTCACAAATACATTTTGTAGTGTGATAATTTCAAGTGAATTGAACTATGGTTAAATTAAACTACTAGTCGTTTGGCTGGGGACCTCTTGGAACCCCCGTAAGGACATTTCGAGGTCCCTGGACCGCACTTTGAAAACCACCAAGTCTCACCACTCTACTACTCGGGCACACCTTATCCCCCCAGCACGCACACAGAGACAAAACATATGAATGGGCAGACATGATGATCAGATTGATTGCCATACATACAGTGTATGACTGTTTCTTTTCTCTTTGCATAGATGGTGAGGATGAATAGTGAGAGAGAATATGAAAAGCTGACTAAAGCAGCCGTACCAGAAGGTAAAACTTGTGAACACATGAACATTGAATACATTTTACGATCATGACATTTTGGATTTATTTCATCTTAAACCAAAACATCGTTTCATGTCACTATACAGTGCCTATTTAAAGGGGGTTCGGTACAATAACCTCTGGTGTGATTTACCTGCTTCGTGCTGCCCGTGTCTTTCTCAGCCAACTCAGTGACAATCTTCATAAGCTCATTCAGAACATACGGTTAACATCGGTTAGAAATCCAACCATTTTCATAAAACGTTACAGCATATGAATTAGAACGTTTTCATCACTCACCACCACGTGGTTTGATCGGTGTTGGGTGCCAAACCTGTGGTGCTTGCTTCCTGCCTCGATCTCGCACAGCTGACAATAGAAGATTGAGATCCTTTTCTTGTACTGTGCATGACGCACACCAGGAGGTCCACAAGCAAGCACACAGGGTTCTGAATAGTGTAATGCAGTGGTTTTCAACCTTTTTCTTATCAAGTTCCATTATTCATTTGGCATTTGAGGCACGGCTTTTTGATGAGATTTACCATAATCAGACCCAAAACTAAATAATATTTTGTTGTTGTTGTCTACAATTCCAATTCCATGCTGTATTGGTTTCATTTTACACTCTCAAAAGTTAAAGATCATTAAGGGTCCATTTGGTTACCAACTCTCCATCATGTATCTGGGGACCACCCCCTCAAGGACTACTGGTGGTCCCCGGACCATTGGTTGAGAACCAGTCTTTTTCTTCTTTAAAAAATATATATTTTACTGCTTTATTGTGATCTTAAGAAAGAAAGCATCATATTGTGAAGCCTTTCGCTGCTTGCCAAAAATAGGGATGCCAGGGTTAAAGTTATTTTACTGACCCACTGCAGGTCCAGGTGTCGTGGATTCTGACAGCCTGGTGGATTCTGATGTTTCTACAGGGCTGATCCCACACGTAGATGCAGGAGACACGGCTGTGGCCAGTGTCAGAAACAGCAGAAGCGTTGTACTTGTAGTATCATCACTATTTGACCTCGCATAGGTCTGTATATGGTCACTCTTGGAGGTATCTTTGGTAGTTTGACAGGTAGTCAAGGTCGAGTGGATTTTGGTGGCAGTCACAGATGTCTCCGTATAGGTTTGAGGTTGGTGGTTTTGGAGGCGACTTCATTTTTGGGGGCAGCTGCATCACAGGCAGGGGGAAGCCTTACCTGAAGCGCTCATAGATTTAAAAGCAGCTCCAGTTACGAAGGCATTACTTTCACAGAGAGATTTTATAGATCCTGAGATGGCTGGAGTTGAACCTGATTTAGAGGTGGTCGTAGTTATAGTGGGTTTGGAGATAGTTGCGGTGGATTTGACCGGAGTTGCACTGGAGACGTGTCCAGTGGGTTTGGAGTTGGATGTGGTTCTTGAGACGGTTTGAGTTGCACTGGAAGTAGTCAGGGCCTAGTGTGATTTTGATGAGATTTAGCCCCACTGTTATTATCAGTGGGAGATCAGAATAAGCATATGAACTATGGCCATAAAAACAAAATATATAGTTACATGTAGCGATAGATGCACACCACCAAAATAGACAATCTACAAGCTCACAAGTTTTAGTTTGTAGAACTATTTAATTTTTTTATTTGCCTATAATGACATGCAAGGATGCCACATTCTAAGTGGCTAAGATCTAATGTCTCTTCGGTGCGTACGCCGGTACGGTCAGGTTATGCCCAGTGGTGTAATGGTGATTTTGTTTCCCCAGGTACTATGGCAATTTAATGACGTCACGTGCATACACGCACGCGCGCCTGCATGTGCACAGAACAGCTATAGTCGAGTGTAGGATAGTCAAATCGTGACAAATTAATTAATTAAAACGACCATAAAACAACAGTAACAACTACTGTTGTCTGTAGAGTGTGTTGATAATCTACTGGTTCCGACGTGTCAACACACAGTAGCCTACTGTATGTGCCTACAGAATAGCCTACAGTAGGCACATTGTGTTTAACAGGTCACACATGGACCATTGATATGTACGAGTTGCGTCTGCAGCTTTTGTAGTTGGTAAAAATGTTGCGAATGGGGCAGCCAATGATCTATTGTTATCAGAGGAGCAGCTTTTTTTTTTAAATCTCACTTTCAGCAGCCTAGCTGGGCAAGTGGTCTGTTGACAGATGCTGGGATTGGCCCCTGCTGTGAGGACAGCTGATTCACTACAAGGACGCAGTCCATTTGTCCTATTCCAAGCTTAACCGTCTCAGGTGTCGGTGACCATTTGGAGAATAGCAGTTGTCCATTCAGTGTGTGCTCCTGCTCTCTCTCACAACGTGTGTGTGTGTGTGTGTGTGTGTGTGTGTGTGTGTGTGTGTGTGTGTGTGTGTGTGTGTGTGGGGAGGCTATAAGACATCTCTGCTTTTTGACCTCACGCTAGGACTTGGAGCAGAATATTAGGGGGACACGGGATGGAAGTCTATTTGGAAGGTTATTCTGCTCTTAAATGTCCCAATAAACGATTAAAGAAAATAAACCGAATAGCACATACATGTTTGTATTTAGTTTTAGTCTTAATTGTTTATAGAAGCTGAAAAGGGTAGGATCAGGATGACATCATATTTCACATGCAATTCTATTTTTAGTTTAGTTCATTTGTATTTCGTTTTTTTATTCTATTATTTTAAGTTGTAATGAACTATAATAACCTGGGTCTACGACAGCGTTTCAACTTTGATTTGCGTTTGTGCTCTTTCTCCTTTAGCCCTGGCTAAATTAAAAGCCATTATCCTTAGACAGCGGGGGAGACAGCAGAGAGCGTCACAGGATTCACCTTCTACAACTAATCCTCAACCAGAGAGCCTGAAACACCAGGACATGTCAACTGGTATAGTAATAGTAACTTTTTTTGTGGTTGTTGTTATGAGCTGAAGTGTCTAACTGAATAATATTTTTGACACAGAATCAAATGTTTCACCAGGAGTCAGGATGGCTTGGTTCCAGGCTTAAAATAATTAATTTGTATACTTTCAGAAAGCTTTGTGGGCTGAAAGAATAGCCACCACTGTTGTACTCTATAAAGAAGATATGTTGACTTTGTTAGTTGTCAGCCTTTATCCTGTTCTGTTTCTCATCTCCATCTGTCTATGATCCATCATCGTTTATTTGTACTCATCCTTGTATCTATCACTTCCATCCCTTCCCGCCATCCGTAGGTAATAAACCAAATCACATCCCCGATCATTTGGCCACTGGCTCAGAATCCTCACTAGTGCACACCTTACCCCCTGACACCCAGCCAGAAGGTCCACAGAGCTGTGATGTTCAGCTAGAGAGTTCTCAGGACCCGAGGACACATCCAGTGGCTCTTCAGGACTCCAGGACACATCCAGTGGCTACTGAGGACATCAGGACATGTCCAGTGGCTAACGAGGACATCAGGACACGTCCAGTGGCTACTGAGGTCATCAGGACACATCCAGTGGCTACGGAGGACATCAGGACACAGCCAGTGCCTACTGAGGTCATCAGGACACATCCAGTGGCTACGGAGGTCATCAGGACACATCCAGTGCCTACTGAGGACATCAGGACATGTCCAGTGGCTACTGAGGTCATCAGGACACATCCAGTGGCTACTGAGGTCATCAGGACACATCCAGTGGCTACTGAGGTCATCAGGACACATCCAGTGGCTACTGAGGTCATCAGGACACATCCAGTGGCTCTTCAGGACTCTAGGACACATCCAGTGGCTAACGAGGACATCAGGACACATCCAGTGGCTCTTCAGGACTCTAGGACACATCCAGTGGCTCATCAGACCATCAGCACACATCCAGTGGCTCATCAGACCATCAGCACACATCCAGTGCCTACTGAGGACATCAGGACACATCCAGTGGCTCTTCAGGACTCTAGGGCACATCCAGTGGCTCTTCAGGCCATCACCACACATCCATTGCCTACGGAGGACATCAGGACACAGCCAGTGGCTACTGAGGACATCAGGACTCAGCCAGTTGCTAACGAGGACATCAGGACACAGCCAGTGGCTCTTCAGGACACCCGAACACAGCCAGTGGCTCCTGAGGACTCTACCAAGCAGCAAGGAGGTCCTCAGGGTTCCAGGGAACGGCAGGAGGCTCCTCCAGACCCTGGTGCAATGCAGCAGGCTTCTGGCACACGATCCACGGCTCCTCAGTACTCTGGTACAAGTCAGAGAACACCTCAACACCCTGGTATACAACCACAGGACCCAGAACCACAGGACCCAGAACCGAGGGAGGGAAAAAGAATAAAAGTAGAGGAAACACAGAATCCATTGGAATGTCCAGATAGACGGACCTTCTTGGACATTGGACACCTGCAACCAGTTTTGCAACCGGTGCACCTTAACAATTCAACAAGTACGTCGGTCTAGTCAGTCACCGCATTTATTTCATGTTTCACTTTCTGTGCAAGTTTGTATCTATTGGTTGACTTGTCTGTCTCTCACAGGGGAATTGATTACCAGCCGTGTGTCCTGTTACCTCAAAGTGAAGCTGTCAGATGCTGAGAGAATGCGAGTCGTAGGTGAGTGTTTGTTTGCCCTGAAAATCTTTTTTTGGTGATTGGTTGCAGGAGTGTCAAACAAGGATTTACCATGGTGTAAGAGATTCACCCAAAACAATTACACGCATCAACTTTCCACTTTTTATAAAGAAAAAGCTAAACTGTGTGTGTGTGTGTGTGTGTGTGTGTGTGTGTGTCAGGTCTGAGCTCAGTGCTGGAGGGTCAGTGTGGAGACATATCTGAGAGACTCTTCCCATTCTACATGTGTCGTAGCTGCCAAGAAACTGTCCAAATCAACCACATATGTGGACACATCACCAGCATCGATCACCAGATCAACTATATGGTCAGTGGCCTCTCCAGTATATTATAATAATAATTGGTCTTGACTTGTGTTGTATATTGTTGACAAGCATTTTGCATGGAGAGCGAATGATGTCCAAGTTATTTCTTCTTTTGCCATAGCTGTTTGTATTTAACATCCGAACAGAAGGATTGAGCCCCTTCCCTGCTGAAAGGCAAACAAGCGTGGTATGGAAGGAACTGAATTTAACCCATTTTGGGTGGGAACCCCTTTTGGTGTTAGCATTATGTTATGCTTTAGCTATTGAAAAATAGCAGATCTATATTGAAAAATCGAACGACTGACATAGAAACATAGCTTTTTCAGAAAACTGTCAGGATTTAGAAGACAATTTTAGAATCTGATCTCAGGTCAAAATGGGTTAACAATACCTGTAGGAGCCCTTGTTTTCCTTTTTTTTCCTGAGGAAAGAATCTGAGGAACTCTTGGAATTGTACCCTAATATCTGAGTGAATTTCTATGACTTTACACCAGGGTTGTCACAGGATAGTTTTGCAATATAAGGAACCAACAGCCCCACATAGTGGTGGCTCTGAGCGCCACAATGTATTTTCAATGGCGAGCGCTCTTAGTTTGAAAGCCGATTTGGCCGGAAACCGAGAGTCAGGAAGTAAAAATCTGCTATGTAACTTGTCCCGCGATTGTCATTTAATTCACCCAAAACATACTTTTTGTAAGCTAGGATCATATCGTTTCGAGAAAGCCTCAAATCAAGCTCGTTTTTGGTCTAAAAAGAAGAATCTGAGATATTTACGTTCTAAGAATCTGCGTCCCCAGGACCTTTTAATGGTTGTTTCCACAAAAAGCAGATTTGTTCAGACACATATGACGTAGACTCTCCTTTAATTTTCAATGGTAAATGTGACAAGGGTTCAGAAATCTGTTTCAGAAGACTCGTACAATAGGCTTATATTCATAATGTCATTATAAGTCAGTACAAAGGTACATTTCCCCCGTGCAGTATTTCTGGACCGGTCTGGTTAGCAACACAATTCATCAGTGTTCTGATGAATTGAATATGAAGGACCAATGGAATGGAAACAAGCCATAGGCTTTCTTGGGTATTAAATCCTCTTAGTAGACCTTGTATTGAACTGTATGTGCACTGTTCTTTTTTCTGCAATAAGTATTCAATGAATCAATCAATCAATCAATTCAGCCTCATTTTTTCTTTTCTCTCTTAAAAAAGTGTTAATGTCACATTGTTTAACCTTTGACAAATATGACAGTGGAGCTGTGTCTGTGTTGAACTATATGGTCTGAATTGTGTTCTGTATGTTTGTGTTAGTGGCAGAAGTGCTTCAGTCTAATGGCTGAAATCAGGACTCGGGAGGACTGGAATGAGAAACAGAAGATGGAAGGCTTTGAGGCCGCCATCTGCAAAGTCGCCATGCGGGAAGAGTTTTACCAAATGGATGCTGAGGTAACCATTTAGATAGCTGTGGTATACCATGAAGTTAACCTCTGCTGCCTGTGGGTTCATCTTTGTGTTACAGCTGGTGATGAAACTGTAATGGAACTATACACATAAGAAAGGGCAAATATACAACAGACTACAATATTGTGTAGTTTGCGATGTACCTTTATTTTCTAATCTTTTAGTTTGAATTTGTTTGAGATTAAAGAGCAGACAATATGTGACATTTTCCTTGTGTTTGATGCAGACCAATCTAAATATGTGCTTGGATTTTGAAACTCACATTCCAGTCTGGCCTCAACTATAATGTTTGTATTTGTTTGTTTTCTCTTGTCAAGGTTATACTGCTTGACAAGAACTCATATCATCGTGTCAAATCTGCTCCATTCAGTGAAGGTACAGTAGTTCTTCATATTTCTCTTTTTACCCCAGTATATACTTTGCTCTATGACAAGTAGCTGATCTACAAGATCACCACTAGCTAGGTCAGCTATTTTCTTTCTTTCTTTCTTGTTTGAAAACATGTCCAAAATAGGGATGTCATGTCTCGTTTCCTTCTACACCAAATATCTTCACCAGAACAGCTCTCAACATGTCATGTTGCAACACATGAACTTGTAGATAATAGGCTATTTCTGTCAGTGCTCCCCAAGAATAGGGGGCGTTGGCATTGGCGTTTTGAATGTGTGTAACTCACTGTTGTTGTCTGTAGGCATCAACATACTGCAGGACATCTGGAGACAACAGAATGTGACCTCCTCCTGTCCACCTGCTGACCAACAACCACCAGGTGAGAACCTCTCCATCTACAGACAAGCTTTATGTTCCACTAAAACAATGTTGGGATGAGATGGACATGTCATCGTTCTGCCTTCTGTTGAACAGAAGTTGATCATCTTATTATCATTGTTTCAAATACAGAAGCGACGCACAACAAAGAAAATGCACGTTTGAAAAAGAGTCTGATCGAGACAACGCCGATCAATTTGGCTATCGTGAAGACTGAGCCGGTCCCTGACCGTCTCACAACCCTGAATACTCACAACTCAAACATAACAGGTGTGTAAGCCAAGGTCAACATGACCCCCAACACATAGAATGATGAATATAAAACCATGTATAATTGGTCTAATTAAATTGTCTCTCTGCTGTTTCCAGTCACCATTAAGAAGGAGGTGAAACAGGAAGACCACGCGGACCCCTGTTTCTTTGGACATACTGGTAAATACTGACGCTTACTGGACCACAACTTGTTTTGTTTTCCTGACATCAATAGGGGTCATGATTTATTCATGTATGGAGACACACCATGCTGGTCTTAAACTTATAGAATTGTGAGTACACCAAACACACTTCTCTCCACGAAGGCTAGATTCTTTGTTAACCCATTTTGACCTGAGATCAGATTCTAAAATTGTCTTCTAAATCCTGACAGTTTTCTGAAAAAGCTATGTTTCTATGTCAGTCGTTCGATTTTTCAATGTAGATCTGCTATTTTTCAATAGCTAAAGCATAACATAATGCTAACACCAAAAGGGGTTCCCACCCAAAATGGGTTAAATTCAGTTCCTTCCATACCACGCTTGTTTGCCTTTCAGCAGGGAAGGGGCTCAATCCTTCTGTTCGGATGTTAAATACAAACAGCTATGGCAAAAGAAGAAATAACTTGGACATCATTCGCTCTCCATGCAAAATGCTTGTCAACAATATACAACACAAGTCAAGACCAATTATTATTATAATATATTCTTAACCGCCTTTTGGTGGGGCCGTCGGGGTGCAGCTGCCCCCTCGGCATTCCTACTTCCCACTGTCATACATTTTATGTGATTTCCCCTGACGGCAGTTGTAGCTGTATGGAAGTCATGTTTGACATGCTCTCGTATTGAATACGTCTCCCGGTGCATGACAGTCTGGTCCTAACATACAGATTTATTTTCTCCCCAAGACATTAGGAAAACTGTGAAACATGGTTTGGAATCAGATTACGTGTCATTGAATGGAGATGGAGAGACGTGCAAACGGAGAAGAATATCCCCATGGCAGAAGTCTCCTGATGGACGTGGCACACATGACAGCCCTTCAGGTCCTTATTCGAACTTCTCATCACCTGCCATCCAGTGTCCCTCTCCCCAACACCAGGCGGCCGCAGTGAAAGTGAAACCAGGCCAGTGTCCCTCACCCCAACACCAGGGAGCCAGAGAGCAAGTAGAACCAAGCCAGTGTCCCTCTCCCCAACACCAGGGAGCCAGAGAGCAAGTAGAACCAAGCCAGTGTCCCTCTCCCCAACACCAGGGAGCCAGAGAGAAAGTAGAACCAAGCCAGTGTCCCTCTCCCCAACACCAGGGAGCCAGAGAGAAAGTAGAACCAAGCCAGTGTCCCTCTCCCCAACACCAGGGAGCCAGAGAGCAAGTAGAACCAAGCCAGTGTCCCTCTCCCCAACACCAGGGAGCCAGAGAGAAAGTAGAACCAAGCCAGTGTCCCTCTCCCCAACACCAGGGAGCCAGAGAGCAAGTAGAACCAAGCCAGTGTCCCTCTCCCCAACACCAGGGAGCCAGAGAGAAAGTAGAACCAAGCCAGTGTCCCTCTCCCCAACACCAGGGAGCCAGAGAGCAAGTAGAACCAAGCCAGTGTCCCTCTCCCCAACACCAGGGAGCCAGAGAGCAAGTAGAAGCAAGCCAGTGTCCCTCTCCCCAACACCAGGGAGCCAGAGAGAAAGTAGAACCAAGCCAGTGTCCCTCTCCCCAACACCAGGGAGCCAGAGAGCAAGTAGAACCAAGCCAGTGTCCCTCTCCCCAACACCAGGGAGCCAGAGAGCAAGTAGAAGCAAGCCAGTGTCCCTCTCCCCAACACCAGGGAGCCAGAGAGAAAGTAGAAACTGCATCAGAACCTAGAGTTCTGGTTTCTCAAGTGCTGCACGGTGAGCCTTCACAAATGCGGCCTCAACTTAAATTACAGTTGGTCTTGAACTCACTGAAAACATTAGCTTCTTCTAACTTTAAACTTGAATGGTCTCCAACAAAGCCAGCCTCAGCTGCATCTACTGAGCCGTCAACCATGCCTTCGTTCATAGATTCCTCACTGTCAGAACGTGAGCCACAGCCAGAACGTCAGTCCGGCACTAAACAAGCCTCTCCACCACTGAAGTTGACCTCTGTGATCGCTGTCCCCCTGTCCCCCGCAACCAACAAAGACCTTCCCTCTTGTGAACCAATGACATCCATATACAAGAAAAAGTATAGGCACACATCTTCAGTGCGAACCAAGCAGTTACAGAAGGATGTCTCTCTTTGCAAAAGAAAGAGAAATTGCAAAAGAAAGAGAAGAAAGATCACTGACATTGTGGTCACGACTTCTACGTCCACCCAAATATCGGTAGGTCGTGTAAAGCCCAGGATACAATTGGACTCAAAGTGTCAAATTCCGATCACCAAACAAAACCAAAGTATCAACGTGCTTAAGTTTAACCTTGCCACCACAAAGTCTGTGGATGACGACACCATGAACTACGAGAATCGGCAGTTCATGCCAGTAAGCTGGCATGAACTGCCAATGTCTGCCAAAGTCATTGATTATGACCAGTCTCCAGAAAGCCACTACACCACAGGCATTCAAACAGACACTACTCAAGTGTTGCAGGCTAGTAACACCACAGTCTCTCCTCTTCAGCCAGCTAGCCAGCAATTTAATAATGGTGATTATAGAATCAATCAGCCCACCGTAGCGACGGTAAGCCCCTGTAACTCCCTGCCAGCTGCAGGCTATGGCACCCCAGTTTATCCTTACGGTCAAGTCACCCAGAACCCTTATTTCACAAATGGAAATCTATCCGGAATTGTGACCCAGAACAATTATTTCACACATGGATATCCGTCCGGAAGTTGGGCCCAGAACAGTTATGAGACACATGGCTATCTGCCTAGCTCAACTGGGACCCAGAACTCTGACATCGCACATGGAATTCCACCCGGAACCGGGACCCAAAACAATAATTTCACACATGGATATCCGTTTGTAACCGGGACCCAGAACAATAATTTCACACATGGATATCCGTTTGGAACCGGGACCCAGAACAGTGATGTCTCACATGGATACTGGACAGATGGAACTGGGCCCGCTGGTATTCACCAAGCTCCAGTGCAGCAACACCCCGTGTTCTCACAGTATGTAAACTACAGTGTTCCCCCTACCTCTCAGCAGGGGGCGGGGCAGGCTGTGCTGACTGGAGCCACCTATACCACCACTGCACCTGCAGGAGTCTGGCCTGACGTGCAAAGACAACAGCAGCCGCAATAATGTCCCGGGACAAACGCTGTCTCTTATAAGACCCACTGGTGCTTTGGTGTTTACTGTTCTGTTCACCAGCCGCAGTTTAATCACTGTCAAGGGTGATGTAACGATGAGCTAGTCGTTACGTCATCTCCCTATCTATAATCTATGCAATCTATCTATCTATGCAATTGTGAGGATTTATTTTTTTACTTTACTGGAGTATTTCAAAATGTCTTAGTTAATTACTTTTACTTCTACTCCATTGCATCTCGGGGGGCAATTATTGTACTCCACTACAATTATTACATACATAGTTAACTGGAATAATAACGTTGGAATAATAATCACAATCTACAAAGTAACTACTCTCAGTCAAAAGGGAGACATCGAAGAGGAAGGACAGGTGGGGAGGATCAACGTATTGAATGTCAGAACAGGTCAGCTCCATATATGGAGGTCTAAGGGTTTTTTACTTGAGTAAAGAATGTGAGTACTTGTATCACCACTGCTTGCCATTGCAATATTCCTCTTACCACAACCTCTTGCATCATGTAAGCCTAAAGGCTCATTCATAGTCTGGATTTTCAGTGGTGAGGTGACCACCGGAGCTGAAATAACGTTGAGCGGTGGTGAGTAAAAACAGAGAGAAGGGCTGGAGCGGTGGCGGTATGGTTTGCTCTTCACCGCAGCTCGTGACGTCATGTTGTAGTTCGGTGGTCACCTCACCACCGAAAATCTAGACTATGAGCCTTAACGATGACGTTGTTTGTTTCTTTTACTTTTGTTTTTAATATTTATGTATTTATTTATTGTGGATAGGGGGGGGGGGGGGGGGGGACTGGAGTATCACAGGTGCTGATGAAAGAAGAGCTGCTGGACTTGCCACATTGTCAGTGATTTTGGACGGAAGGTCCACTCAGGTTAACCCATTCTGGACGGGAACCCCTTTTGGTGTTTTAACTAAGCATTATGTCATACATTAGCTATTGAAAAATAGCAGATCTACAAGCTCATAGCGCGGCACCGAGTGGCGTGCTAGGATCTTTTAGGTCTGCTATTTTTGAAAAATCTTAAAACTGCGTCACAAATCTTTGAATATATATATTCTTTCAGAGAAAACGTTTTTTTTTATTTTGACGTCAGGCCACAGACGTCCACTCAGGTTAATGGAGGACAGACGTCCACTCAGGATAATGGAGGACAGTAAGGGAAGGACATGATGACTCTTAATTTGTGGTTGGTGTCGGAGGTCAGCCATGTTGTCTTAAGCTAATATGTTTCTGTGAAGTTTTACATTGAAGAAGCAGGGTAAAAAACTTTATTTGTTTAAAGAAAGATGTTGTTTATTTACAAAGTTAATAAATGTTCCAATGTACAGTAATTGATGTCAGACCTTTTGTAAGTAATTACAGGTGCCCTCCCTGTTTTAGTAAGAATTAATGTTTGTTAGGTTTTTTTAAAAGAGACATGCTTTGTTTTTGAGCCATGTTTTCAAAATGATGTTTTTTTTCTTTTTTTTCTTTTTAAATAATCTATCCATTAAATGGATATTCGAATGTATTTAATGTGAAACAAAATGTTTTTTTTATTTTTATTTTCTGAATAAATGCACATCTACGGTCATCTACCTAAAAGAATGCTTTAGGGGAGTACAGTTGATTTTGTCGACTAAATATCGTAAGATTTTAGTTGACTAAATCTACAGTTGATTTTGTCGATTAAAATGTATGTTGGCAGGCCTTGATGGCATCCTAATATAATGGCTGATTTTACACTTAGTTGCATGCTGAAAATAGCAGATCTACAAGCTTAAAGATGGAGTGCTGTGATTTTCCACCCTAAAACATGATCATCGGGTATTATTAATATATAATAATACCCAGTAGGTTACTTATCAATCGACCTACTGCACGTTTTAAATGCTGGCTATTCCAAGAAAGTAGAAAACAGGAGGGGGGTTAGACAAACAAGAAAAGGATGGGATACGATATGGGCTATAGCCCATGGTCCAAAATGATGAGAAACGAGGCTAACTTTTTTATTCAAAATTTCAAAAAACATGGGCTATAACCCATCGTTTTTGTCATTTTGTCATTTTTTTCAAATCTTCAAAAATGACGAAAAACGGCGCGCTATAGTATGCCGTACGATATGGGCTATAGCCCACGGTCCAAAATGATGAGAAACGAGGCTAACTTTTTTATTCAAAATTTCAAAAAACATGGGCTATAACCCATCGTTTTTGTCATTTTGTCATTTTTTTCAAATCTTCAAAAATGACGAAAAACGGCGCGCTATAGTATGCCGTACGATATGGGCTATAGCCCACGGCCCAAAATGATGAGAAACGAGGCTAACTTTTTTTTTCAAAATTTCAAAAAACATGGGCTATAACCCACCGTTTTTTTCATTTTTCATTTTTTTCAAATCCTCAAAAATGATGAAAAACGGCGTGCCATAGTATGCCGTACGATATGGGCTATAGCCCACGGTCCAAAATGATGAGAAACGAGGCTAACTTTTTTTTTCAAAATTTCAAAAAACATGGGCTATAACCCACCGTTTTTTTCATTTTTCATTTTTTTCAAATCCTCAAAAATGATGAAAAACGGCGTGCCATAGTATGCCGTACGATATGGGCTATAGCCCACGGTCCAAAATGATGAGAAACGAGGCTAACTTTTTTTTTCAAAATTTCAAAAAACATGGGCTATAACCCACCGTTTTTTTCATTTTTCATTTTTTTCAAATCCTCAAAAATGATGAAAAACGGCGTGCCATAGTATGCCGTACGATATGGGCTATAGCCCACGGTCCAAAATGATGAGAAACGAGGCTAACTTTTTTTTTCAAAATTTCAAAAAACATGGGCTATAACCCACCGTTTTTTTCATTTTTCATTTTTTTCAAATCCTCAAAAATGATGAAAAACGGCGTGCCATAGTATGCCGTACGATATGGGCTATAGCCCACGGTCCAAAATGATGAGAAACGAGGCTAACTTTTTTTTTCAAAATTTCAAAAAACATGGGCTATAACCCACCGTTTTTTTCATTTTTCATTTTTTTCAAATCCTCAAAAATGATGAAAAACGGCGTGCCATAGTATGCCGTACGATATGGGCTATAGCCCACGGTCCAAAATGATGAGAAACGAGGCTAACTTTTTTTTTCAAATTTTCAAAAAACATGGGCTATAACCCACCGTTTTTTTCATTTTTCATTTTTTTCAAATCCTCAAAAATGATGAAAAACGGCGTGCCATAGTATGCCGTACGATATGGGCTATAGCCCACGGTCCAAAATGATGAGAAACGAGGCTAACTATTTTTTTCAAAATTTCAAAAAACATGGGCTATAACCCACCGTTTTTTTCATTTTTCATTTTTTTCAAATCCTCAAAAATGATGAAAAACGGCGTGCCATAGTATGCCGTACGATATGGGCTATAGCCCACGGTCCAAAATGATGAGAAGAGAAACGAGGCTAACTTTTTTTTTCAAAATTTCAAAAAACATGGGCTATAACCCACCGTTTTTTTCATTTTTGATTTTTTTCAAATCCTCAAAAATGATGAAAAACGGCGTGCCATAGTATGCCGTACGATATGGGCTATAGCCCACGGTCCAAAATGATGAGAAACGAGGCTAACTTTTTTTTTCAAAATTTCAAAAAACATGGGCTATAACCCACCGTTTTTTTCATTTTTCATTTTTTTCAAATCCTCAAAAATGACGAAAAACGGCGTGCCATAGTATGCCGTACGATATGGGCTATAGCCCACGGTCCAAAATGATGAGAAACGAGGCTAACTTCTTTTTTCAAAATTTCAAAAAACATGGGCTATAACCCACCGTTTTTTTCATTTTCATTTTTTTCAAATCCTCAAAAATGATGAAAAACGGCGTGCCATAGTATGCCGTACGATATGGGCTATAGCCCACGGTCCAAAATGATGAGAAACGAGGCTAACCTTTTTTTTCAAAATTTCAAAAAACATGGGCTATAATCCACCGTTTTTTTTATTTTTCATTTTTTTCAAATCCTCAAAAATGATGAAAAACGGCGTGCCATAGTATGCCGTACGATATGGGCTATAGCCCACGGTCCAAAATGATGAGAAACGAGGCTAACTTTTTTTTTCAAAATTTCAAAAAACATGGGCTATAACCCACCGTTTTTTTCATTTTCATTTTTTTCAAATCCTCAAAAATGATGAAAAACGGCGTGCCATAGTATGCCGTACGATATGGGCTATAGCCCACGGTCCAAAATGATGAGAAACGAGGCTAACTTTTTTTTCAAAATTTCAAAAAACATGGGCTATAACCCACCGTTTTTTTCATTTTTCATTTTTTTCAAATCCTCAAAAATGATGAAAAACGGCGTGCCATAGTATGCCGTACGATATGGGCTATAGCCCACGGTCCAAAATGATGAGAAACGAGGCTAACTTTTTTTTTCAAAATTTCAAAAAACATGGGCTATAACCCACCGTTTTTTTCATTTTTCATTTTTTTCAAATCCTCAAAAATGATGAAAAACGGCGTGCCATAGTATGCCGTACGATATGGGCTATAGCCCACGGTCCAAAATGATGAGAAACGAGGCTAACTTTTTTTTCAAAATTTCAAAAAACATGGGCTATAACCCACCGTTTTTTTCATTTTTCATTTTTTTCAAATCCTCAAAAATGACGAAAAACGGCGTGCCATAGTATGCCGTACGATATGGGCTATAGCCCACGGTCCAAAATGATGAGAAACGAGGCTAACTTTTTATTTCAAAATTTCAAAAACATGGGCTATAACCCACCGTTTTTTTCATTTTTCATTTTTTTCAAATCCTCAAAAATGATGAAAAACGGCGTGCCATAGTATGCCGTACGATATGGGCTATAGCCCACGGTCCAAAATGATGAGAAACGAGGCTAACTTTTTTTTCCAAAATTTCAAAAAACATGGGCTATAACCCACCGTTTTTTTCATTTTTCATTTTTTTCAAATCCTCAAAAATGACGAAAAACGGCGTGCCATAGTATGCCGTACGATATGGGCTATAGCCCACGGTCCAAAATGATGAGAAACGAGGCTAACTTTTTTTTTCAAAATTTCAAAAAACATGGGCTATAACCCACCGTTTTTTTCATTTTTGATTTTTTTCAAATCCTCAAAAATGATGAAAAACGGCGTGCCATAGTATGCCGTACGATATGGGCTATAGCCCACGGTCCAAAATGATGAGAAACGAGGCTAACTTTTTTTTTCAAAATTTCAAAAAACATGGGCTATAACCCACCGTTTTTTTCATTTTTCATTTTTTTCAAATCCTCAAAAATGACGAAAAACGGCGTGCCATAGTATGCCGTACGATATGGGCTATAGCCCACGGTCCAAAATGATGAGAAACGAGGCTAACTTCTTTTTTCAAAATTTCAAAAAACATGGGCTATAACCCACCGTTTTTTTCATTTTTCATTTTTTTCAAATCCTCAAAAATGATGAAAAACGGCGTGCCATAGTATGCCGTACGATATGGGCTATAGCCCACGGTCCAAAATGATGAGAAACGAGGCTAACTTTTTTTTTCAAAATTTCAAAAAACATGGGCTATAACCCACCGTTTTTTTCATTTTTCATTTTTTTCAAATCCTCAAAAATAATGAAAAACGGCGTGCCATAGTATGCCGTACGATATGGGCTATAGCCCATGGTCCAAAATGATGAGAAACGAGGCTAACTTTTTTTTTCAAAATTTCAAAAAACATGGGCTATAACTCACCGTTTTTTTCATTTTTCATTTTTTTCAAATCCTCAAAAATGATGAAAAACGGCGTGCCATAGTATGCCGTACGATATGGGCTATAGCCCACGGTCCAAAATGATGAGAAACGAGGCTAACTTTTTTTTTCAAAATTTCAAAAAACATGGGCTATAACCCACCGTTTTTTTCATTTTCATTTTTTTCAAATCCTCAAAAATGATGAAAAACGGCGTGCCATAGTATGCCGTACGATATGGGCTATAGCCCACGGTCCAAAATGATGAGAAACGAGGCTAACTTTTTTTTTCAAAATTTCAAAAAACATGGGCTATAACCCACCGTTTTTTTCATTTTTCATTTTTTTCAAATCCTCAAAAATGATGAAAAACGGCGTGCCATAGTATGCCGTACGATATGGGCTATAGCCCACGGTCCAAAATGATGAGAAACGAGGCTAACCTTTTTTTTCAAAATTTCAAAAAACATGGGCTATAACCCACCGTTTTTTTCATTTTTCATTTTTTTCAAATCCTCAAAAATGATGAAAAACGGCGTGCCATAGTATGCCGTACGATATGGGCTATAGCCCACGGTCCAAAATGATGAGAAACGAGGCTAACTTTTTTTTTCAAAATTTCAAAAAACATGGGCTATAACCCACAGTTTTTTTCATTTTTCATTTTTTTCAAATCCTCAAAAATGACGAAAAACGGCGTGCCATAGTATGCCGTACGATATGGGCTATAGCCCACGGTCCAAAATGATGAGAAACGAGGCTAACTTTTTTTTTCAAAATTTCAAAAAACATGGGCTATAACCCACCGTTTTTTTCATTTTTCATTTTTTTCAAATCCTCAAAAATGATGAAAAACGGCGTGCCATAGTATGCCGTACGATATGGGCTATAGCCCACGGTCCAAAATGATGAGAAACGAGGCTAACTTTTTTTTTCAAAATTTCAAAAAACATGGGCTATAACCCACCGTTTTTTTCATTTTTCATTTTTTTCAAATCCTCAAAAATAATGAAAAACGGCGTGCCATAGTATGCCGTACGATATGGGCTATAGCCCATGGTCCAAAATGATGAGAAACGAGGCTAACTCTTTTTTTCAAAATTTCAAAAAACATGGGCTATAACCCACCGTTTTTTTCATTTTTCATTTTTTTCAAATCCTCAAAAATGATGAAAAACGGCGTGCCATAGTATGCCGTACGATATGGGCTATAGCCCACGGTCCAAAATGATGAGAAACGAGGCTAACTTTTTTTTTCAAAATTTCAAAAAACATGGGCTATAACCCACCGTTTTTTTCATTTTCATTTTTTTCAAATCCTCAAAAATGACGAAAAACGGCGTGCCATAGTATGCCGTACGATATGGGCTATAGCCCACGGTCCAAAATGATGAGAAACGAGGCTAACTTTTTTTTTCAAAATTTCAAAAAACATGGGCTATAACCCACCGTTTTTTTCATTTTTCATTTTTTTCAAATCCTCAAAAATGATGAAAAACGGCGTGCCATAGTATGCCGTACGATATGGGCTATAGCCCACGGTCCAAAATGATGAGAAACGAGGCTAACTTTTTTTTTCAAAATTTCAAAAAACATGGGCTATAACCCATCGTTTTTGTCATTTCGTCATTTTTTTCAAATCCTCAAAAATGATGAAAAACGGCGTGCCATAGTATGCCGTACGATATGGGCTATAGCCCACGGTCCAAAATTATGAGAAACGAGGCTAACTTTTTTTTTCAAAATTTCAAAAAACATGGGCTATAACCCACCGTTTTTTTCATTTTTCATTTTTTTCAAATCCTCAAAAATAATGAAAAAAGGCGTGCCATAGTATGCCGTACGATATGGGCTATAGCCCATGGTCCAAAATGATGAGAAACGAGGCTAACTCTTTTTTTCAAAATTTCAAAAAACATGGGCTATAACCCACCGTTTTTTTCATTTTTCATTTTTTTCAAATCCTCAAAAATGATGAAAAACGGCGTGCCATAGTATGCCGTACGATATGGGCTATAGCCCACGGTCCAAAATGATGAGAAACGAGGCTAACTTTTTTTTTCAAAATTTCAAAAAACATGGGCTATAACCCACCGTTTTTTTCATTTTCATTTTTTTCAAATCCTCAAAAATGATGAAAAACGGCGTGCCATAGTATGCCGTACGATATGGGCTATAGCCCACGGTCCAAAATGATGAGAAACGAGGCTAACTTTTTTTTTCAAAATTTCAAAAAACATGGGCTATAACCCACCGTTTTTTTCATTTTTCATTTTTTTCAAATCCTCAAAAATGATGAAAAACGGCGTGCCATAGTATGCCGTACGATATGGGCTATAGCCCACGGTCCAAAATGATGAGAAACGAGGCTAACTTTTTTTTTCAAAATTTCAAAAAACATGGGCTATAACCCACCGTTTTTTTCATTTTTCATTTTTTTCAAATCCTCAAAAATGACGAAAAACGGCGTGCCATAGTATGCCGTACGATATGGGCTATAGCCCACGGTCCAAAATGATGAGAAACGAGGCTAACTTTTTTTTTCAAAATTTCAAAAAACATGGGCTATAACCCACCGTTTTTTTCATTTTTCATTTTTTTCAAATCCTCAAAAATGATGAAAAACGGCGTGCCATAGTATGCCGTACGATATGGGCTATAGCCCACGGTCCAAAATGATGAGAAACGAGGCTAACTTTTTTTTTCAAAATTTCAAAAAACATGGGCTATAACCCACCGTTTTTTTCATTTTTCATTTTTTTCAAATCCTCAAAAATAATGAAAAACGGCGTGCCATAGTATGCCGTACGATATGGGCTATAGCCCATGGTCCAAAATGATGAGAAACGAGGCTAACTCTTTTTTTCAAAATTTCAAAAAACATGGGCTATAACCCACCGTTTTTTTCATTTTTCATTTTTTTCAAATCCTCAAAAATGATGAAAAACGGCGTGCCATAGTATGCCGTACGATATGGGCTATAGCCCACGGTCCAAAATGATGAGAAACGAGGCTAACTTTTTTTTTCAAAATTTCAAAAAACATGGGCTATAACCCACCGTTTTTTTCATTTTTCATTTTTTTTAAATCCTCAAAAATGATGAAAAACGGCGTGCCATAGTATGCCGTACGATATGGGCTATAGCCCACGGTCCAAAATGATGAGAAACGAGGCTAACTTTTTTTTTCAAAATTTCAAAAAACATGGGCTATAACCCACCGTTTTTTTCATTTTTCATTTTTTTCAAATCCTCAAAAATGACGAAAAACGGCGTGCCATAGTATGCCGTACGATATGGGCTATAGCCCACGGTCCAAAATGATGAGAAACGAGGCTAACTTTTTTTTTCAAAATTTCAAAAAACATGGGCTATAACCCACCGTTTTTTTCATTTTTCATTTTTTTCAAATCCTCAAAAATGATGAAAAACGGCGTGCCATAGTATGCCGTACGATATGGGCTATAGCCCACGGTCCAAAATGATGAGAAACGAGGCTAACTTTTTTTTTCAAAATTTCAAAAAACATGGGCTATAACCCACCGTTTTTTTCATTTTTCATTTTTTTCAAATCCTCAAAAATAATGAAAAACGGCGTGCCATAGTATGCCGTACGATATGGGCTATAGCCCATGGTCCAAAATGATGAGAAACGAGGCTAACTCTTTTTTTCAAAATTTCAAAAAACATGGGCTATAACCCACCGTTTTTTTCATTTTTCATTTTTTTCAAATCCTCAAAAATGATGAAAAACGGCGTGCCATAGTATGCCGTACGATATGGGCTATAGCCCACGGTCCAAAATGATGAGAAACGAGGCTAACTTTTTTTTTCAAAATTTCAAAAAACATGGGCTATAACCCACCGTTTTTTTCATTTTCATTTTTTTCAAATCCTCAAAAATGACGAAAAACGGCGTGCCATAGTATGCCGTACGATATGGGCTATAGCCCACGGTCCAAAATGATGAGAAACGAGGCTAACTTTTTTTTCAAAATTTCAAAAAACATGGGCTATAACCCACCGTTTTTTTCATTTTTCATTTTTTTCAAATCCTCAAAAATGATGAAAAACGGCGTGCCATAGTATGCCGTACGATATGGGCTATAGCCCACGGTCCAAAATGATGAGAAACGAGGCTAACTTTTTTTTTCAAAATTTCAAAAAACATGGGCTATAACCCATCGTTTTTGTCATTTCGTCATTTTTTTCAAATCCTCAAAAATGATGAAAAACGGCGCGCTATAGTATGCCGTACGATATGGGCTATAGCCCATGGTCCAAAATTATGAGAAACGAGGCTAACTTTTTTTTTCAAAATTTCAAAAAACATGGGCTATAACCCATCGTTTTTGTCATTTCGTCATTTTTTTCAAATCCTCAAAAATGATGAAAAACGGCGTGCCATAGTATGCCGTACGATATGGGCTATAGCCCACGGTCCAAAATGATGAGAAACGAGGCTAACTTTTTTTTTCAAAATTTCAAAAAACATGGGCTATAACCCACCGTTTTTTTCATTTTTCATTTTTTTCAAATCCTCAAAAATAATGAAAAACGGCGTGCCATAGTATGCCGTACGATATGGGCTATAGCCCACGGTCCAAAATGATGAGAAACGAGGCTAACTCTTTTTTTCAAAATTTCAAAAAACATGGGCTATAACCCACCGTTTTTTTCATTTTTCATTTTTTTCAAATCCTCAAAAATGATGAAAAACGGCGTGCCATAGTATGCCGTACGATATGGGCTATAGCCCACGGTCCAAAATGATGAGAAACGAGGCTAACTTTTTTTTTCAAAATTTAAAAAAACATGGGCTATAACCCACCGTTTTTTTCATTTTCATTTTTTTCAAATCCTCAAAAATGATGAAAAACGGCGTGCCATAGTATGCCGTACGATATGGGCTATAGCCCACGGTCCAAAATGATGAGAAACGAGGCTAACTTTTTTTTTCAAAATTTCAAAAAACATGGGCTATAACCCACCGTTTTTTTCATTTTTCATTTTTTTCAAATCCTCAAAAATGATGAAAAACGGCGTGCCATAGTATGCCGTACGATATGGGCTATAGCCCACGGTCCAAAATGATGAGAAACGAGGCTAACTTTTTTTTTCAAAATTTCAAAAAACATGGGCTATAACCCACCGTTTTTTTCATTTTTCATTTTTTTCAAATCCTCAAAAATAATGAAAAACGGCGTGCCATAGTATGCCGTACGATATGGGCTATAGCCCATGGTCCAAAATGATGAGAAACGAGGCTAACTTTTTTTTTCAAAATTTCAAAAAACATGGGCTATAACCCACCGTTTTTTTCATTTTTCATTTTTTTCAAATCCTCAAAAATGATGAAAAACGGCGTGCCATAGTATGCCGTACGATATGGGCTATAGCCCACGGTCCAAAATGATGAGAAACGAGGCTAACTTTTTTTTTCAAAATTTCAAAAAACATGGGCTATAACCCACCGTTTTTTTCATTTTCATTTTTTTCAAATCCTCAAAAATGATGAAAAACGGCGTGCCATAGTATGCCGTACGATATGGGCTATAGCCCACGGTCCAAAATGATGAGAAACGAGGCTAACTTTTTTTTTCAAAATTTCAAAAAACATGGGCTATAACCCACCGTTTTTTTCATTTTTCATTTTTTTCAAATCCTCAAAAATGATGAAAAACGGCGTGCCATAGTATGCCGTACGATATGGGCTATAGCCCACGGTCCAAAATGATGAGAAACGAGGCTAACTTTTTTTTCAAAATTTCAAAAAACATGGGCTATAACCCACCGTTTTTTTCATTTTTCATTTTTTTCAAATCCTCAAAAATGACGAAAAACGGCGTGCCATAGTATGCCGTACGATATGGGCTATAGCCCACGGTCCAAAATGATGAGAAACGAGGCTAACTTTTTTTTTCAAAATTTCAAAAAACATGGGCTATAACCCACCGTTTTTTTCATTTTTCATTTTTTTCAAATCCTCAAAAATGATGAAAAACGGCGTGCCATAGTATGCCGTACGATATGGGCTATAGCCCACGGTCCAAAATGATGAGAAACGAGGCTAACTTTTTTTTTCAAAATTTCAAAAAACATGGGCTATAACCCACCGTTTTTTTCATTTTTCATTTTTTTCAAATCCTCAAAAATAATGAAAAACGGCGTGCCATAGTATGCCGTACGATATGGGCTATAGCCCATGGTCCAAAATGATGAGAAACGAGGCTAACTTTTTTTTTCAAAATTTCAAAAAACATGGGCTATAACTCACCGTTTTTTTCATTTTTCATTTTTTTCAAATCCTCAAAAATGATGAAAAACGGCGTGCCATAGTATGCCGTACGATATGGGCTATAGCCCACGGTCCAAAATGATGAGAAACGAGGCTAACTTTTTTTTTCAAAATTTCAAAAAACATGGGCTATAACCCACCGTTTTTTTCATTTTCATTTTTTTCAAATCCTCAAAAATGATGAAAAACGGCGTGCCATAGTATGCCGTACGATATGGGCTATAGCCCACGGTCCAAAATGATGAGAAACGAGGCTAACTTTTTTTTTCAAAATTTCAAAAAACATGGGCTATAACCCACCGTTTTTTTCATTTTTCATTTTTTTCAAATCCTCAAAAATGATGAAAAACGGCGTGCCATAGTATGCCGTACGATATGGGCTATAGCCCACGGTCCAAAATGATGAGAAACGAGGCTAACTTTTTTTTTCAAAATTTCAAAAAACATGGGCTATAACCCACCGTTTTTTTCATTTTTCATTTTTTTCAATCCTCAAAAATGACGAAAAACGGCGTGCCATAGTATGCCGTACGATATGGGCTATAGCCCACGGTCCAAAATGATGAGAAACGAGGCTAACTTTTTTTTTCAAAATTTCAAAAAACATGGGCTATAACCCACCGTTTTTTTCATTTTTCATTTTTTTCAAATCCTCAAAAATGATGAAAAACGGCGTGCCATAGTATGCCGTACGATATGGGCTATAGCCCACGGTCCAAAATGATGAGAAACGAGGCTAACTTTTTTTTTCAAAATTTCAAAAAACATGGGCTATAACCCACCGTTTTTTTCATTTTCATTTTTTTTCAAATCCTCAAAAATGATGAAAAACGGCGTGCCATAGTATGCCGTACGATATGGGCTATAGCCCACGGTCCAAAATGATGAGAAACGAGGCTAACTTTTTTTTTCAAAATTTCAAAAAACATGGGCTATAACCCACCGTTTTTTTCATTTTTCATTTTTTTCAAATCCTCAAAAATGATGAAAAACGGCGTGCCATAGTATGCCGTACGATATGGGCTATAGCCTACGGTCCAAAATGATGAGAAACGAGGCTAACTTTTTTTTTCAAAATTTCAAAAAACATGGGCTATAACCCACCGTTTTTTTCATTTTTCATTTTTTTCAAATCCTCAAAAATGATGAAAAACGGCGTGCCATAGTATGCCGTACGATATGGGCTATAGCCCATGGTCCGAAATGATGAGAAACGAGGCTAACTTTTTTTTTTCAAAATTTCAAAAAACATGGGCTATAACTCACCGTTTTTTTCATTTTTCATTTTTTTCAAATCCTCAAAAATGATGAAAAACGGCGTGCCATAGTATGCCGTACGATATGGGCTATAGCCCACGGTCCAAAATGATGAGAAACGAGGCTAACTTTTTTTTTCAAAATTTCAAAAAACATTGGCTATAACTCACCGTTTTTTTCATTTTTCATTTTTTTCAAATCCTCAAAAATGATGAAAAACGGCGTGCCATAGTATGCCGTACGATATGGGCTATAGCCCACGGTCCAAAATGATGAGAAACGAGGCTAACTTTTTTTTTCAAAATTTCAAAAAACATGGGCTATAACCCACCGTTTTTTTCATTTTCATTTTTTTCAAATCCTCAAAAATGATGAAAAACGGCGTGCCATAGTATGCCGTACGATATGGGCTATAGCCCACGGTCCAAAATGATGAGAAACGAGGCTAACTTTTTTTTTCAAAATTTCAAAAAACATGGGCTATAACCCACCGTTTTTTTCATTTTTCATTTTTTTCAAATCCTCAAAAATGATGAAAAACGGCGTGCCATAGTATGCCGTACGATATGGGCTATAGCCCACGGTCCAAAATGATGAGAAACGAGGCTAACTTTTTTTTTCAAAATTTCAAAAAACATGGGCTATAACCCACCGTTTTTTTCATTTTTCATTTTTTTCAAATCCTCAAAAATGACGAAAAACGGCGTGCCATAGTATGCCGTACGATATGGGCTATAGCCCACGGTCCAAAATGATGAGAAACGAGGCTAACTTTTTTTTTCAAAATTTCAAAAAACATGGGCTATAACCCACCGTTTTTTTCATTTTTCATTTTTTTCAAATCCTCAAAAATGATGAAAAACGGCGTGCCATAGTATGCCGTACGATATGGGCTATAGCCCACGGTCCAAAATGATGAGAAACGAGGCTAACTTTTTTTTTCAAAATTTCAAAAAACATGGGCTATAACCCACCGTTTTTTTCATTTTCATTTTTTTCAAATCCTCAAAAATGATGAAAAACGGCGTGCCATAGTATGCCGTACGATATGGGCTATAGCCCACGGTCCAAAATGATGAGAAACGAGGCTAACTTTTTTTTTCAAAATTTCAAAAAACATGGGCTATAACCCACCGTTTTTTTCATTTTTCATTTTTTTCAAATCCTCAAAAATGATGAAAAACGGCGTGCCATAGTATGCCGTACGATATGGGCTATAGCCCACGGTCCAAAATGATGAGAAACGAGGCTAACTTTTTTTTTCAAAATTTCAAAAAACATGGGCTATAACCCACCGTTTTTTTCATTTTTCATTTTTTTCAAATCCTCAAAAATGATGAAAAACGGCGTGCCATAGTATGCCGTACGATATGGGCTATAGCCCACGGTCCAAAATGATGAGAAACGAGGCTAACTTTTTTTTTCAAAATTTCAAAAAACATGGGCTATAACCCACCGTTTTTTTCATTTTTCATTTTTTTCAAATCCTCAAAAATGACGAAAAACGGCGTGCCATAGTATGCCGTACGATATGGGCTATAGCCCACGGTCCAAAATGATGAGAAACGAGGCTAACTTTTTTTTTCAAAATTTCAAAAAACATGGGCTATAACCCACCGTTTTTTTCATTTTTCATTTTTTTCAAATCCTCAAAAATGATGAAAAACGGCGTGCCATAGTATGCCGTACGATATGGGCTATAGCCCACGGTCCAAAATGATGAGAAACGAGGCTAACTTTTTTTTTCAAAATTTCAAAAAACATGGGCTATAACCCACCGTTTTTTTCATTTTCATTTTTTTCAAATCCTCAAAAATGATGAAAAACGGCGTGCCATAGTATGCCGTACGATATGGGCTATAGCCCACGGTCCAAAATGATGAGAAACGAGGCTAACTTTTTTTTTCAAAATTTCAAAAAACATGGGCTATAACCCACCGTTTTTTTCATTTTTCATTTTTTTCAAATCCTCAAAAATGATGAAAAACGGCGTGCCATAGTATGCCGTACGATATGGGCTATAGCCTACGGTCCAAAATGATGAGAAACGAGGCTAACTTTTTTTTTCAAAATTTCAAAAAACATGGGCTATAACCCACCGTTTTTTTCATTTTTCATTTTTTTCAAATCCTCAAAAATGATGAAAAACGGCGTGCCATAGTATGCCGTACGATATGGGCTATAGCCCATGGTCCGAAATGATGAGAAACGAGGCTAACTTTTTTTTTCAAAATTTCAAAAAACATGGGCTATAACTCACCGTTTTTTTCATTTTTCATTTTTTTCAAATCCTCAAAAATGATGAAAAACGGCGTGCCATAGTATGCCGTACGATATGGGCTATAGCCCACGGTCCAAAATGATGAGAAACGAGGCTAACTTTTTTTTTCAAAATTTCAAAAAACATTGGCTATAACTCACCGTTTTTTTCATTTTTCATTTTTTTCAAATCCTCAAAAATGATGAAAAACGGCGTGCCATAGTATGCCGTACGATATGGGCTATAGCCCACGGTCCAAAATGATGAGAAACGAGGCTAACTTTTTTTTTCAAAATTTCAAAAAACATGGGCTATAACCCACCGTTTTTTTCATTTTCATTTTTTTCAAATCCTCAAAAATGATGAAAAACGGCGTGCCATAGTATGCCGTACGATATGGGCTATAGCCCACGGTCCAAAATGATGAGAAACGAGGCTAACTTTTTTTTTCAAAATTTCAAAAAACATGGGCTATAACCCACCGTTTTTTTCATTTTTCATTTTTTTCAAATCCTCAAAAATGATGAAAAACGGCGTGCCATAGTATGCCGTACGATATGGGCTATAGCCCACGGTCCAAAATGATGAGAAACGAGGCTAACTTTTTTTTTCAAAATTTCAAAAAACATGGGCTATAACCCACCGTTTTTTTCATTTTTCATTTTTTTCAAATCCTCAAAAATGACGAAAAACGGCGTGCCATAGTATGCCGTACGATATGGGCTATAGCCCACGGTCCAAAATGATGAGAAACGAGGCTAACTTTTTTTTTCAAAATTTCAAAAAACATGGGCTATAACCCACCGTTTTTTTCATTTTTCATTTTTTTCAAATCCTCAAAAATGATGAAAAACGGCGTGCCATAGTATGCCGTACGATATGGGCTATAGCCCACGGTCCAAAATGATGAGAAACGAGGCTAACTTTTTTTTTCAAAATTTCAAAAAACATGGGCTATAACCCACCGTTTTTTTCATTTTCATTTTTTTCAAATCCTCAAAAATGATGAAAAACGGCGTGCCATAGTATGCCGTACGATATGGGCTATAGCCCACGGTCCAAAATGATGAGAAACGAGGCTAACTTTTTTTTTCAAAATTTCAAAAAACATGGGCTATAACCCACCGTTTTTTTCATTTTTCATTTTTTTCAAATCCTCAAAAATGATGAAAAACGGCGTGCCATAGTATGCCGTACGATATGGGCTATAGCCCACGGTCCAAAATGATGAGAAACGAGGCTAACTTTTTTTTTCAAAATTTCAAAAAACATGGGCTATAACCCACCGTTTTTTTCATTTTTCATTTTTTTCAAATCCTCAAAAATGATGAAAAACGGCGTGCCATAGTATGCCGTACGATATGGGCTATAGCCCACGGTCCAAAATGATGAGAAACGAGGCTAACTTTTTTTTTCAAAATTTAAAAAAACATGGGCTATAACCCACCGTTTTTTTCATTTTTCATTTTTTTCAAATCCTCAAAAATGATGAAAAACGGCGTGCCATAGTATGCCGTACGATATGGGCTATAGCCCACGGTCCAAAATGATGAGAAACGAGGCTAACTTTTTTTTTCAAAATTTCAAAAAACATGGGCTATAACCCACCGTTTTTTTCATTTTTCATTTTTTTCAAATCCTCAAAAATGACGAAAAACGGCGTGCCATAGTATGCCGTACGATATGGGCTATAGCCCACGGTCCAAAATGATGAGAAACGAGGCTAACTTTTTTTTTCAAAATTTCAAAAAACATGGGCTATAACCCACCGTTTTTTTCATTTTTCATTTTTTTCAAATCCTCAAAAATGACGAAAAACGGCGTGCCATAGTATGCCGTACGATATGGGCTATAGCCCACGGTCCAAAATGATGAGAAACGAGGCTAACTTTTTTTTTCAAAATTTCAAAAAACATGGGCTATAACCCACCGTTTTTTTCATTTTTCATTTTTTTCAAATCCTCAAAAATAATGAAAAACGGCGTGCCATAGTATGCCGTACGATATGGGCTATAGCCCATGGTCCAAAATGATGAGAAACGAGGCTAACTTTTTTTTTCAAAATTTCAAAAAACATGGGCTATAACCCACCGTTTTTTTCATTTTTCATTTTTTTCAAATCCTCAAAAATGACGAAAAACGGCGTGCCATAGTATGCCGTACGATATGGGCTATAGCCCACGGTCCAAAATGATGAGAAACGAGGCTAACTTTTTTTTTCAAAATTTCAAAAAACATGGGCTATAACCCACCGTTTTTTTCATTTTCATTTTTTTCAAATCCTCAAAAATGATGAAAAACGGCGTGCCATAGTATGCCGTACGATATGGGCTATAGCCCACGGTCCAAAATGATGAGAAACGAGGCTAACCTTTTTTTTCAAAATTTCAAAAAACATGGGCTATAACCCACCGTTTTTTTCATTTTTCATTTTTTTCAAATCCTCAAAAATGATGAAAAACGGCGTGCCATAGTATGCCGTACGATATGGGCTATAGCCCACGGTCCAAAATGATGAGAAACGAGGCTAACTTTTTTTTTCAAAATTTCAAAAAACATGGGCTATAACCCACCGTTTTTTTCATTTTTCATTTTTTTCAAATCCTCAAAAATGATGAAAAACGGCGTGCCATAGTATGCCGTACGATATGGGCTATAGCCCACGGTCCAAAATGATGAGAAACGAGGCTAACTTTTTTTTTCAAAATTTCAAAAAACATGGGCTATAACCCACCGTTTTTTTCATTTTTCATTTTTTTCAAATCCTCAAAAATGACGAAAAACGGCGTGCCATAGTATGCCGTACGATATGGGCTATAGCCCACGGTCCAAAATGATGAGAAACGAGGCTAACTTTTTTTTTCAAAATTTCAAAAAACATGGGCTATAACCCACCGTTTTTTTCATTTTTCATTTTTTTCAAATCCTCAAAAATGATGAAAAACGGCGTGCCATAGTATGCCGTACGATATGGGCTATAGCCCACGGTCCAAAATGATGAGAAACGAGGCTAACTTTTTTTTTCAAAATTTCAAAAAACATGGGCTATAACCCACCGTTTTTTTCATTTTTCATTTTTTTCAAATCCTCAAAAATGACGAAAAACGGCGTGCCATAGTATGCCGTACGATATGGGCTATAGCCCACGGTCCAAAATGATGAGAAACGAGGCTAACTTTTTTTTTCAAAATTTCAAAAAACATGGGCTATAACCCACCGTTTTTTTCATTTTTCATTTTTTTCAAATCCTCAAAAATGATGAAAAACGGCGTGCCATAGTATGCCGTACGATATGGGCTATAGCCCACGGTCCAAAATGATGAGAAACGAGGCTAACTTTTTTTTTCAAAATTTCAAAAAACATGGGCTATAACCCACCGTTTTTTTCATTTTTCATTTTTTTCAAATCCTCAAAAATGACGAAAAACGGCGTGCCATAGTATGCCGTACGATATGGGCTATAGCCCACGGTCCAAAATGATGAGAAACGAGGCTAACTTTTTTTTTCAAAATTTCAAAAAACATGGGCTATAACCCACCGTTTTTTTCATTTTTCATTTTTTTCAAATCCTCAAAAATGATGAAAAACGGCGTGCCATAGTATGCCGTACGATATGGGCTATAGCCCACGGTCCAAAATGATGAGAAACGAGGCTAACTTTTTTTTTCAAAATTTCAAAAAACATGGGCTATAACCCACCGTTTTTTTCATTTTTCATTTTTTTCAAATCCTCAAAAATAATGAAAAACGGCGTGCCATAGTATGCCGTACGATATGGGCTATAGCCCATGGTCCAAAATGATGAGAAACGAGGCTAACTTTTTTTTTCAAAATTTCAAAAAACATGGGCTATAACCCACCGTTTTTTTCATTTTTCATTTTTTTCAAATCCTCAAAAATGACGAAAAACGGCGTGCCATAGTATGCCGTACGATATGGGCTATAGCCCACGGTCCAAAATGATGAGAAACGAGGCTAACTTTTTTTTTCAAAATTTCAAAAAACATGGGCTATAACCCACCGTTTTTTTCATTTTTCATTTTTTTCAAATCCTCAAAAATGATGAAAAACGGCGTGCCATAGTATGCCGTACGATATGGGCTATAGCCCACGGTCCAAAATGATGAGAAACGAGGCTAACTTTTTTTTTCAAAATTTCAAAAAACATGGGCTATAACCCACCGTTTTTTTCATTTTCATTTTTTTCAAATCCTCAAAAATGATGAAAAACGGCGTGCCATAGTATGCCGTACGATATGGGCTATAGCCCACGGTCCAAAATGATGAGAAACGAGGCTAACTTTTTTTTTCAAAATTTCAAAAAACATGGGCTATAACCCACCGTTTTTTTCATTTTTCATTTTTTTCAAATCCTCAAAAATGATGAAAAACGGCGTGCCATAGTATGCCGTACGATATGGGCTATAGCCCACGGTCCAAAATGATGAGAAACGAGGCTAACTTTTTTTTTCAAAATTTCAAAAAACATGGGCTATAACCCACCGTTTTTTTCATTTTTCATTTTTTTCAAATCCTCAAAAATGATGAAAAACGGCGTGCCATAGTATGCCGTACGATATGGGCTATAGCCCACGGTCCAAAATGATGAGAAACGAGGCTAACTTTTTTTTTCAAAATTTAAAAAAACATGGGCTATAACCCACCGTTTTTTTCATTTTTCATTTTTTTCAAATCCTCAAAAATGATGAAAAACGGCGTGCCATAGTATGCCGTACGATATGGGCTATAGCCCACGGTCCAAAATGATGAGAAACGAGGCTAACTTTTTTTTTCAAAATTTCAAAAAACATGGGCTATAACCCACCGTTTTTTTCATTTTTCATTTTTTTCAAATCCTCAAAAATGACGAAAAACGGCGTGCCATAGTATGCCGTACGATATGGGCTATAGCCCACGGTCCAAAATGATGAGAAACGAGGCTAACTTTTTTTTTCAAAATTTCAAAAAACATGGGCTATAACCCACCGTTTTTTTCATTTTTCATTTTTTTCAAATCCTCAAAAATGACGAAAAACGGCGTGCCATAGTATGCCGTACGATATGGGCTATAGCCCACGGTCCAAAATGATGAGAAACGAGGCTAACTTTTTTTTTCAAAATTTCAAAAAACATGGGCTATAACCCACCGTTTTTTTCATTTTTCATTTTTTTCAAATCCTCAAAAATAATGAAAAACGGCGTGCCATAGTATGCCGTACGATATGGGCTATAGCCCATGGTCCAAAATGATGAGAAACGAGGCTAACTTTTTTTTTCAAAATTTCAAAAAACATGGGCTATAACCCACCGTTTTTTTCATTTTTCATTTTTTTCAAATCCTCAAAAATGATGAAAAACGGCGTGCCATAGTATGCCGTACGATATGGGCTATAGCCCACGGTCCAAAATGATGAGAAACGAGGCTAACTTTTTTTTTCAAAATTTCAAAAAACATGGGCTATAACCCACCGTTTTTTTCATTTTCATTTTTTTCAAATCCTCAAAAATGATGAAAAACGGCGTGCCATAGTATGCCGTACGATATGGGCTATAGCCCACGGTCCAAAATGATGAGAAACGAGGCTAACTTTTTTTTTCAAAATTTCAAAAAACATGGGCTATAACCCACCGTTTTTTTCATTTTTCATTTTTTTCAAATCCTCAAAAATGATGAAAAACGGCGTGCCATAGTATGCCGTACGATATGGGCTATAGCCCACGGTCCAAAATGATGAGAAACGAGGCTAACTTTTTTTTTCAAAATTTCAAAAAACATGGGCTATAACCCACCGTTTTTTTCATTTTTCATTTTTTTCAAATCCTCAAAAATGATGAAAAACGGCGTGCCATAGTATGCCGTACGATATGGGCTATAGCCCACGGTCCAAAATGATGAGAAACGAGGCTAACTTTTTTTTTCAAAATTTCAAAAAACATGGGCTATAACCCACCGTTTTTTTCATTTTTCATTTTTTTCAAATCCTCAAAAATGACGAAAAACGGCGTGCCATAGTATGCCGTACGATATGGGCTATAGCCCACGGTCCAAAATGATGAGAAACGAGGCTAACTTTTTTTTTCAAAATTTCAAAAAACATGGGCTATAACCCACCGTTTTTTTCATTTTTCATTTTTTTCAAATCCTCAAAAATGATGAAAAACGGCGTGCCATAGTATGCCGTACGATATGGGCTATAGCCCACGGTCCAAAATGATGAGAAACGAGGCTAACTTTTTTTTTCAAAATTTCAAAAAACATGGGCTATAACCCACCGTTTTTTTCATTTTTCATTTTTTTCAAATCCTCAAAAATGACGAAAAACGGCGTGCCATAGTATGCCGTACGATATGGGCTATAGCCCACGGTCCAAAATGATGAGAAACGAGGCTAACTTTTTTTTTCAAAATTTCAAAAAACATGGGCTATAACCCACCGTTTTTTTCATTTTTCATTTTTTTCAAATCCTCAAAAATGATGAAAAACGGCGTGCCATAGTATGCCGTACGATATGGGCTATAGCCCACGGTCCAAAATGATGAGAAACGAGGCTAACTTTTTTTTTCAAAATTTCAAAAAACATGGGCTATAACCCACCGTTTTTTTCATTTTTCATTTTTTTCAAATCCTCAAAAATGACGAAAAACGGCGTGCCATAGTATGCCGTACGATATGGGCTATAGCCCACGGTCCAAAATGATGAGAAACGAGGCTAACTTTTTTTTTCAAAATTTCAAAAAACATGGGCTATAACCCACCGTTTTTTTCATTTTTCATTTTTTTCAAATCCTCAAAAATGATGAAAAACGGCGTGCCATAGTATGCCGTACGATATGGGCTATAGCCCACGGTCCAAAATGATGAGAAACGAGGCTAACTTTTTTTTTCAAAATTTCAAAAAACATGGGCTATAACCCACCGTTTTTTTCATTTTTCATTTTTTTCAAATCCTCAAAAATAATGAAAAACGGCGTGCCATAGTATGCCGTACGATATGGGCTATAGCCCATGGTCCAAAATGATGAGAAACGAGGCTAACTTTTTTTTTCAAAATTTCAAAAAACATGGGCTATAACTCACCGTTTTTTTCATTTTTCATTTTTTTCAAATCCTCAAAAATGATGAAAAACGGCGTGCCATAGTATGCCGTACGATATGGGCTATAGCCCACGGTCCAAAATTATGAGAAACGAGGCTAACTTTTTTTTTCAAAATTTCAAAAAACATGGGCTATAACCCACCGATTTTTTCATTTTCATTTTTTTCAAATCCTCAAAAATGACGAAAAACGGCGTGCCATAGTATGCCGTACGATATGGGCTATAGCCCACGGTCCAAAATGATGAGAAACGAGGCTAACTTTTTTTTTCAAAATTTCAAAAAACATGGGCTATAACCCACCGTTTTTTTCATTTTTCATTTTTTTCAAATCCTCAAAAATAATGAAAAACGGCGTGCCATAGTATGCCGTACGATATGGGCTATAGCCCATGGTCCAAAATGATGAGAAACGAGGCTAACTTTTTTTTTCAAAATTTCAAAAAACATGGGCTATAACTCACCGTTTTTTTCATTTTTCATTTTTTTCAAATCCTCAAAAATGATGAAAAACGGCGTGCCATAGTATGCCGTACGATATGGGCTATAGCCCACGGTCCAAAATTATGAGAAACGAGGCTAACTTTTTTTTTCAAAATTTCAAAAAACATGGGCTATAACCCACCGTTTTTTTCATTTTCATTTTTTTCAAATCCTCAAAAATGATGAAAAACGGCGTGCCATAGTATGCCGTACGATATGGGCTATAGCCCACGGTCCAAAATGATGAGAAACGAGGCTAACTTTTTTTTTTCAAAATTTCAAAAAACATGGGCTATAACCCACCGTTTTTTTCATTTTTCATTTTTTTCAAATCCTCAAAAATGATGAAAAACGGCGTGCCATAGTATGCCGTACGATATGGGCTATAGCCCACGGTCCAAAATGATGAGAAACGAGGCTAACTTTTTTTTTCAAAATTTCAAAAAACATGGGCTATAACCCACCGTTTTTTTCATTTTTCATTTTTTTCAAATCCTCAAAAATGATGAAAAACGGCGTGCCATAGTATGCCGTACGATATGGGCTATAGCCCACGGTCCAAAATGATGAGAAACGAGGCTAACTTTTTTTTTCAAAATTTCAAAAAACATGGGCTATAACCCACCGTTTTTTTCATTTTTCATTTTTTTCAAATCCTCAAAAATGACGAAAAACGGCGTGCCATAGTATGCCGTACGATATGGGCTATAGCCCACGGTCCAAAATGATGAGAAACGAGGCTAACTTTTTTTTTCAAAATTTCAAAAAACATGGGCTATAACCCACCGTTTTTTTCATTTTTCATTTTTTTCAAATCCTCAAAAATGATGAAAAACGGCGTGCCATAGTATGCCGTACGATATGGGCTATAGCCCACGGTCCAAAATGATGAGAAACGAGGCTAACTTTTTTTTTCAAAATTTCAAAAAACATGGGCTATAACCCACCGTTTTTTTCATTTTTCATTTTTTTCAAATCCTCAAAAATAATGAAAAACGGCGTGCCATAGTATGCCGTACGATATGGGCTATAGCCCATGGTCCAAAATGATGAGAAACGAGGCTAACTCTTTTTTTCAAAATTTCAAAAAACATGGGCTATAACCCACCGTTTTTTTCATTTTTCATTTTTTTCAAATCCTCAAAAATGATGAAAAACGGCGTGCCATAGTATGCCGTACGATATGGGCTATAGCCCACGGTCCAAAATGATGAGAAACGAGGCTAACTTTTTTTTTTCAAAATTTCAAAAAACATGGGCTATAACCCACCGTTTTTTTCATTTTCATTTTTTTCAAATCCTCAAAAATGACGAAAAACGGCGTGCCATAGTATGCCGTACGATATGGGCTATAGCCCACGGTCCAAAATGATGAGAAACGAGGCTAACTTTTTTTTTCAAAATTTCAAAAAACATGGGCTATAACCCACCGTTTTTTTCATTTTTCATTTTTTTCAAATCCTCAAAAATGATGAAAAACGGCGTGCCATAGTATGCCGTACGATATGGGCTATAGCCCACGGTCCAAAATGATGAGAAACGAGGCTAACTTTTTTTTTCAAAATTTCAAAAAACATGGGCTATAACCCATCGTTTTTGTCATTTCGTCATTTTTTTCAAATCCTCAAAAATGATGAAAAACGGCGCGCTATAGTATGCCGTACGATATGGGCTATAGCCCATGGTCCAAAATGATGAGAAACGAGGCTAACTTTTTTTTTCAAAATTTCAAAAAACATGGGCTATAACCCATCGTTTTTGTCATTTCGTCATTTTTTTCAAATCCTCAAAAATGATGAAAAACGGCGTGCCATAGTATGCCGTACGATATCGGCTATAGCCCACGGTCCAAAATGATGAGAAACGAGGCTAACTTTTTTTTTCAAAATTTCAAAAAACATGGGCTATAACCCACCGTTTTTTTCATTTTTCATTTTTTTCAAATCCTCAAAAATAATGAAAAACGGCGTGCCATAGTATGCCGTACGATATGGGCTATAGCCCATGGTCCAAAATGATGAGAAACGAGGCTAACTCTTTTTTTCAAAATTTCAAAAAACATGGGCTATAACCCACCGTTTTTTTCATTTTTCATTTTTTTCAAATCCTCAAAAATGATGAAAAACGGCGTGCCATAGTATGCCGTACGATATGGGCTATAGCCCACGGTCCAAAATGATGAGAAACGAGGCTAACTTTTTTTTTCAAAATTTCAAAAAACATGGGCTATAACCCACCGTTTTTTTCATTTTCATTTTTTTCAAATCCTCAAAAATGATGAAAAACGGCGTGCCATAGTATGCCGTACGATATGGGCTATAGCCCACGGTCCAAAATGATGAGAAACGAGGCTAACTTTTTTTTCCAAAATTTCAAAAAACATGGGCTATAACCCACCGTTTTTTTCATTTTTCATTTTTTTCAAATCCTCAAAAATGATGAAAAACGGCGTGCCATAGTATGCCGTACGATATGGGCTATAGCCCACGGTCCAAAATGATGAGAAACGAGGCTAACTTTTTTTTTCAAAATTTCAAAAAACATGGGCTATAACCCATCGTTTTTGTCATTTCGTCATTTTTTTCAAATCTTCAAAAATGATGAAAAACGGCGCGCTATAGTATGCCGTACGATATGGGCTATAGCCCATGGTCCAAAATTATGAGAAACGAGGCTAACTTTTTTTTTGAAAATTTCAAAAAACATGGGCTATAACCCATCGTTTTTTTCATTTTTCATTTTTTTCAAATCCTCAAAAATGATGAAAAACGGCGTGCCATAGTATGCCGTACGATATGGGCTATAGCCCACGGTCCAAAATGATGAGAAACGAGGCTAACTTTTTTTTTCAAAATTTCAAAAAACATGGGCTATAACCCACCGTTTTTTTCATTTTCATTTTTTTCAAATCCTCAAAAATGATGAAAAACGGCGTGCCATAGTATGCCGTACGATATGGGCTATAGCCCACGGTCCAAAATGATGAGAAACGAGGCTAACTTTTTTTTCCAAAATTTCAAAAAACATGGGCTATAACCCACCGTTTTTTTCATTTTTCATTTTTTTCAAATCCTCAAAAATGATGAAAAACGGCGTGCCATAGTATGCCGTACGATATGGGCTATAGCCCACGGTCCAAAATGATGAGAAACGAGGCTAACTTTTTTTTTCAAAATTTCAAAAAACATGGGCTATAACCCATCGTTTTTGTCATTTCGTCATTTTTTTCAAATCCTAAAAAATGATGAAAAACGGCGCGCTATAGTATGCCGTACGATATGGGCTATAGCCCACGGTCCAAAATTATGAGAAACGAGGCTAACTTTTTTTTTCAAAATTTCAAAAAACATGGGCTATAACCCATCGTTTTTGTCATTTCGTCATTTTTTTCAAATCCTCAAAAATGATGAAAAACGGCGCGCTATAGTATGCCGTACGATATGGGCTATAGCCCACGGTCCAAAATTATGAGAAACGAGGCTAACTTTTTTTTTCAAAATTTCAAAAAACATGGGCTATAACCCATCGTTTTTGTCATTTCGTCATTTTTTTCAAATCTTCAAAAATGATGAAAAACGGCGCGCTATAGTATGCCGTACGATATGGGCTATAGCCCATGGTCCAAAATTATGAGAAACGAGGCTAACTTTTTTTTTGAAAATTTCAAAAAACATGGGCTATAACCCATCGTTTTTGTCATTTCGTCATTTTTTTCAAATCCTCAAAAATGATGAAAAACGGCGCGCTATAGTATGCCGTACGATATGGGCTATAGCCCATGGTCCAAAATGATGAGAAACGAGGATAACTTTTTTTTTCAAAATTTCAAAAAACATGGGCTATAACCCATCGTTTTTGTCAAATTGCGGAATTGCGGAAATTGCGGAAATGGTAATTGCGGAAATTGCGCAAATGGAAATTGCGGATTTTTTTCCCCATTTTTTTCAAATCCTCAAAAATGATGAAAAACGGCGCGCTATAGTATGCCGTACGATATGGGCTATAGCCCATGGTCCAAAATTATGAGAAACGAGGCTAACTTTTTTTTTCAAAATTTCAAAAAACATGGGCTATAACCCATCGTTTTTGTCATTTCGTCATTTTTTTCAAATCCTCAAAAATGATGAAAAACGGCGCGCTATAGTATGCCGTACGATATGGGCTATAGCCCACGGTCCAAAATTATGAGAAACGAGGCTAACTTTTTTTTTCAAAATTTCTAAAAACATGGGCTATAACCCATCGTTTTTGTCATTTCGTCATTTTTTTCAAATCTTCAAAAATGATGAAAAACGGCGCGCTATAGTATGCCGTACGATATGGGCTATAGCCCATGGTCCAAAATTATGAGAAACGAGGCTAACTTTTTTTTTGAAATTTTCAAAAAACATGGGCTATAACCCATCGTTTTTGTCATTTCGTCATTTTTTTCAAATCCTCAAAAATGATGAAAAACGGCGCGCTATAGTATGCCGTACGATATGGGCTATAGCCCATGGTCCAAAATGATGAGAAACGAGGATATACTACCGGTATACTATACTATACTATACTATAGTAGGCCTAAAAAGATGAGTGGAAAAAATGATTAAACTCCAAACTATATTTTTCTTAATTATGCAAAAATAAATTTTATTGCAACTTTCGACGAGCAAAGGAAATGCTGTGAATGAAGATAAGGGGTGGGTGTCCTTGGTAGCTAATGTAATCATTACTGAAGCTATTGACCAACAACATTATGCATTAAGTTCAAGTTTCAGCAAACACACTCATTCTTGAAAGGAGTGATGATTTGTAAAATAAGATGTGCAGACATACACACACATCACCTAAACATCGACCACAAACAGGCCATTTTGTACAAAGAAAAGCAGATTTACATAATGAGACAAATGGATGAAAACATAAATTCATAGCCAAAAATACTGTAATGCTATTCACATCATGGGAAAAAAGCTATATGAAATGCATCGTTACTTATCAAGACCGTTTCACACACGGCTAAAGCCTTGATGGAAACAAAACGTTGCTCTCGGGTGGAAAACCTTGTATGTCCAAAACCCTTCCTTTTTTAATATTACAACAAAAAAAAAGCCTGTAGACTATTTTGCACTATTACCTTATTATTTGTGCGACACTCTTGAAAAACATAAAAGTTTAAAATATAGATATACAAGGTTTCTGCCCGACAGAAACAAACAGAAAAAAGTAAAAAGCCAGTCTTCAGCTTTTATAGTAATAACTTTCACACATACACATACAGCGTATATTATACAAAAGTAAAGAATAGCCTACATATTTCACAAAAAAATATTGTTTTTCCATCAATATGGCTTTTTGGGGGACTGTGCAATGCGAACCAAATGTAATTGTACAGAATCCCATGTTAATGGGTTGAATGGTTTTTCACTTGTGCTTCTTGTACTCCTCGGTTAAACTGTACTTTGTCTTAGGGCGGCGTCTCTCACTATTTGTGGCACTCGTCACCGCCATAGCAAAATATTAATCGAGAATTTAGAGGAAAGAGTGAGCAGTAAATGGATAAATGCAAATTATTATTTTCAGAATGACTTAGTTTTAGATGTTGTTCTTCTCCTTTGGTTACAGTAAAATTTAAGTAACATTTCTAATATATATATATATATATATATAATTCTGTCCCGTTACCTTTGAGACCTTTTAAGGGATAAGAAATCTATACCATTAGCAAATCTTTATTATAATCTTCTCCAAAACGATCGCCCCACTCATATAGATCTATATAAACCATTCAAAATATATACTCCCAATTCAAGTTCAACGCATCGTTCCCATGGTAATACACATGCATTCTTTTTTTCTTTCTTTCAACCATAAACTATCTCAAAAATACTGGACATGATCCAAAATAGAACATAAATTATACACGTTCGTTTTTACATAACGCAAAGACCATTTGCACTGTCTGTATATAAAGTAAAACTCCAAAGACTCTTAGGATTGCAAATGTGTAAATAAACAATAAATAAACAAACTGACCTGTTGTCTTTTTGCCATTGTGCACACAAGAGCCCGGGCTCAGTAGTAAAAGTTACAAAAGATTATGTAGCCTATGGTTCGACATAGTGGTGGTGGGAGCAGGGGGGAGTCTTATTCACCGATTCCCCAACATGTATAACAGGTTAGGATGAATGCAGGGAGGTATAAGCTGACCATGGGAAGTCCATGTCATTGTATCATAAAACGTAATTAATTTCAATTAAAGTATTACTATGCTAGGGCTGGGCAATTAACTGAAAGTATATGGAAGCCGATAGTTAGAAACAATAACAGACTTGCTGATGTAGGTTAATCGAATAATCTTAAAAGAAAAACTAAATCTTATATATTTTTATAATCGACTAAATTGATTAACTTGATTAAAAACGTAACCCTTTATGATACATTGTTGTCCAATGGCCAAAAATAGCTAAAATGAGCTTGCAGATCTGCAGTGTTTTTCACCGTTCATTTACTGTGATGGATGCAAATTCAAGTTTTAAATGACAGTGATATCGATTTGAAGGTCATGTCGCCCAACCCTAGGTCAATTCATTCTGGTTCCATCAAACACAAAAGGCTGACAAAAGCTAACACTTTCTTTCTTTTGTCCTTTGTGTGTGTAATAAAGTAATGGAGGAAACATCATATCAAAGCCTGGGGGGGGGGGGGGGGGAAGACACATTGTTATAAGAGGGTGTGTTATTTGCCTTGACTGAAAAACACCCATACTATATAACTTGTGAGTTATTTTAGCGTGCGTCATTGTTCATCTCGGCTGATGAGTCAACTCTAGGAGTGTCAAAACCGATGATAGATTTGTGTTTAAGGTAGATCAATGTCTTGGATCCCATCCATGAATGTCCACGTGCCATGAAAAAACTAAAGAAATGAAGAAAAAAAAAGTGCAGTAATCCCGAGTATCCCTGAAACTCAAAAGTGGAGCCTGATGATGGCTAAAAAGTTAAAACAGAGCTAATGTTTTGCAGAACACCCGTGTGGCGCGTTTGACGTGTTTGACGGCCGATGACCGCTGCCTATCAGAACACCCGTGTGTTTGACGGCAGATGACCGCTGCCTATCAGAACACCCATGTGGCGTGTTTGACATGTTTGACGGCAGATGACCACTGCCTATCAGAACACCCGTGTGGCGTGTTTGACGGCCGATGACCGCTGCCTATCAGAACACCCGTGTGGCGTGTTTGACGTGTTTGATGGCAGATGACTGCTGCCTATCAGAACACCCGCGTGTTTGACGGCAGATGACCGCTGCCTATCAGTGCAAAAAGTGAATGAAAAATATGGAAAGCTCAAAATAAAATGTGCTCAAAATGCTATATGCCACGGACTAAAATCATACAATAGAACAGTGTTTACACAAAGATATTAATTAGGATACAGAATAACACAACTGTGATACTGTGCTAGACAATCACGATGGTGATAATAGTGATTCTAGGGATCCATAAACGTTGCATTAGGGCTGGGAAATTAATATTTAGAACCAATAACCAACAATCTAGTTCATGTGGGTTAATACTAATGATAGAGAAGCAGCTTATCTTAATATAACTTTTTAAAATGTTGTATATATCAACGAATCGACTCGAAGACATTCAAATGTGTTTCTTTTTTACAATCAACTAAATCAATTGGTCTGATTAAACACGTTGCCCTGCCCTGTAGGCCTATTGTACTTTGTTGTACAATGGTGGCGTACAATAATAGCCGATCTACAAGCTCAGGGACTTTGTCCACCGTTTTATATTTTAAAATCGTTTGTTAAATCGCAACTTAAGTTTGAAATAATGGTGATATTGAATTGAAGTCATAACAACCCAGCCATGCATTGTTGTGCAGATGAGGATGGCTTGTTTGATTTGATTTCAGAGCAGTGGTTTGTGTGAGTGACACACTGCTCAGGTCAGGACCGTATGCAGGTGTTTAAAACAGTGGTTCAGTGGGGGGGGGGGGGGGGGGGTGACCAAGTCCGTAACTCTGACAGTGTACAAATGATTGTACACTCTCAAGAGTTATGGGGGTCCCGTCATGGCCTTAATCCATAATAAAGCGGGGGTGGGGTCCTTGAAATGAAAGTGTTTGAGATCCACTGGTTAAGAAGGTGCTGGACACTAGGCTCCCAGAGGATATAGTCTGACGGCGCAACATGTGTTCCTCTCTCTCCCTCGTTGAGGGAGCAGAGAAGATGAAATCTGCCTTCCAGCTCCTTCCAGTTTGCTTCCAGTTAAGCCTGGCTCAGAGAAGCAGCGAGTTAGTGGGTGGGGGTGGGTGGAGCGTCTGCCGGCGTATGCCGTGATACTATGAGATGTCACATTAACATCAGTCGTCCACCAGAACGTCCAAACTCGATGGCGACTTGAGGACAAGTAACCCGACCGACAGAACTGCGAGGGGACAGTATTGGACGTGGGGGGTTGATGATGGAGAGGGGATCTCGGTGGCACAGTGGCTCAGAAGGCAGTGGTGACGGCGTTCCCTCGCCGTGTGCCCAGGCGGATCATTTCGCCTGGCACAGTGTCCAGCTGTTCGTATGCCAGGCGGCCCTCCTCACCTGCCACAAGGAAACATAAGGGTTCATTAGTTTCTAAGCCCAGTCCACACCATCGCAGCAAGAAATTGCAGTGGTCTCTGGACTGACTTAATAACCCATGAAAAATGCTATTCAAAAAAGAACAGATGCAAGCTCATGTGCTGTGCTGCGAGCTTGTACATCTGCTATTCTTTTTCACATTTCAGAAAGACCTTGAGCATGTGAGAACTACTGATTTAGAAGGCATTTGTAGAATCTTAATGGATTGAATTGTTCCTGTACCGTGCAGTTTGGCAGTGTGCGTGGCTGCGGGCGTATTGTTTTTATTGTCGTAGAAAAGTGGATGCAAGACGAAATCACACATAAAAGACATTTCCACAGCTACAGAAGATCTGACTACCATAGACCTGCATTACAGGGCAGGTGATTTCTAAAATAAATGGCAGATTTTCATTGGCTGGTGACACAAAGGAGGCGTGGCCTTACCGAAGGTGAGCAGGGTCTCGATGGCGACGTGTCGCAGCTCCTCGTCGGCCGAGTCGCACAGTGCTGTTACCGCCTTGATGCTCTCCACCGCCTGCACACACGCACGCACACACACACACACACACACACACACACACACACACACACACACAGTTAATAGAGACTAGGGCTGCAACTAACGTTCATTTATATTTTCTTCTTTTTTATCCCATGATTTTGTAACCCATTTTTCACCCCTGTGTCAATCATCTAATGTGATCCTGGGCTCTACACACCCTCCACCAACCTAGTCCCCATATATGGGGGACAAGGGGAGAGCAACGGACTTGAACTCATGCTTCCTTCATGCCTGAGTGTCCAAGTTGCTCCTTTACACCTGACAGGGGGGAGTTTCCCTGGTTGGACGTAGCGCGTGGAAGGAACACGTTATTCCAACCAGTTCCTTTCCCCTCCATCAGGCGCCCCGGCTGGCCAGGGGGAGGCAGTTTAGTGACCAGGATTACTGCATGTTTTTTGTGAGGGTACCTACCCTGTATAGCCCATATCGTACGGCATACTATAGCGCGCCGTTTTTCATCATTTTTGAGGATTTGAAAAAAATGACGAAATGACAAAAACGATGGGTTATAGCCCATGTTTTATGAAATTTTGGAAAAAAAAGTTAGCCTCGTTTCTCATCATTTTGGACCGTGGGCTATAGCCCATATCGTACGGCATACTATAGCGCGCCGTTTTTCATCATTTTTGAAGATTTGAAAAAAATGACGAAATGACAAAAACGATGGGTTATAGCCCATGTTTTATGAAATTTTGAAAAAGAAAGTTAGCCTCGTTTCTCATCATTTTGGACCGTGGGCTATAGCCCATATCGTACGGCATACTATAGCGCGCAGTTTTTCATCATTTTTGAAGATTTGAAAAAAATGACGAAATGACAAAAACGATGGGTTATAGCCCATGTTTTTTGAAATTTTGAAAAAAAAGTTATCCTCGTTTCTCATCATTTTGGACCATGGGCTATAGCCCATATCGTACGGCATACTATAGCGCGCCGTATTTCATCATTTTTGAGGATTTGAAAAAAATGACAAAATGACAAAAACGATGGGTTATAGCCCATGTTTTTTGAAATTTTGAAAAAAAAAGTTATCCTAGTTTCTCATCATTTTGGACCATGGGCTATAGCCCATATCGTACGGCATACTATAGCGCGCCGTTTTTCATAATTTTTGAGGATTTGAAAAAAAATGGAAAAAGAAATCCGCAATTTCCATTTGCGCAATTTGCGCAATTACCATTTCCGCAATTTCCCATAGCCCATATCGTACGGCATACTATAGCGCGCAGTTTTTCATAATTTTTGAAGATTTGAAAAAAATGACGAAATGACAAAAACGATGGGTTATAGCCCATGTTTTTTGAAATTGTGAAAAAAAAAGTTATCCTCGTTTCTCATCATTTTGGACCATGGGCTATAGCCCATATCGTACGGCATACTATAGCGCGCAGTTTTTCATCATTTTTGAAGATTTGAAAAAAAATGACGAAATGACAAAAACGATGGGTTATAGCCCATGTTTTTTGAAATTTTGAAAAAAAAAGTTATCCTCGTTTCTCATCATTTTGGACCATGGGCTATAGCCCATATCGTACGGCATACTATAGCGCGCCGTTTTTCATAATTTTTGAAGATTTGAAAAAAATGACGAAATGACAAAAACGATGGGTTATAGCCCATGTTTTTTGAAATTTTGAAAAAAAAAGTTATCCTCGTTTCTCATCATTTTGGACCATGGGCTATAGCCCATATCGTACGGCATACTATAGCGCGCAGTTTTTCATCATTTTTGAAGATTTGAAAAAAATGACGAAATGACAAAAACGATGGGTTATAGCCCATGTTTTTTGAAATTTTGAAAAAAAAAGTTATCCTCGTTTCTCATCATTTTGGACCATGGGCTATAGCCCATATCGTACGGCATACTATAGCGCGCCGTTTTTCATCATTTTTGAAGATTTGAAAAAAATGACAAAATGACAGAAACGATGGGTTATAGCCCATGTTTTTTGAAATTTTGAAAAAAAAAGTTATCCTCGTTTCTCATCATTTTGGACCATGGGCTATAGCCCATATCGTACGGCATACTATAGCGCGCCGTTTTTCATCATTCTTGAGGATTTGAAAAAAATTACGAAATGACAAAAACGATGGGTTATAGCCCATGTTTTTTGAAATTTTGAAAAAAAAAGTTAGCCTCGTTTCTCATCATTTTGGACCGTGGGCTATAGCCCATATCGTACGGCATACTATAGCGCGCAGTTTTTCATCATTTTTGAAGATTTGAAAAAAATGACGAAATGACAAAAACGATGGGTTATAGCCCATGTTTTTTGAAATTTTGAAAAAAAAAGTTATCCTAGTTTCTCATCATTTTGGACCATGGGCTATAGCCCATATCGTACGGCATACTATAGCGCGCCGTTTTTCATCATTTTTGAGGATTTGAAAAAAATGACGAAATGACAAAAACGATGGGTTATAGCCCATGTTTTTTGAAATTTTGGAAAAAAAAGTTAGCCTCGTTTCTCATCATTTTGGACCGTGGGCTATAGCCCATATCGTACGGCATACTATAGCGCGCAGTTTTTCATAATTTTTGAAGATTTGAAAAAAATGACGAAATGACAAAAACGATGGGTTATAGCCCATGTTTTTTGAAATTTAGAAAAAAAAAGTTATCCTCGTTTCTCATCATTTTGGACCATGGGCTATAGCCCATATCGTACGGCATACTATAGCGCGCCGTTTTTCAACATTTTTGAGGATTTGAAAAAAATGACAAAATGACAAAAACGATGGGTTATAGCCCATGTTTTTTGAAATTTTGAAAAAAAAAAGTTATCCTCGTTTCTCATCATTTTGGACCATGGGCTATAGCCCATATCGTACGGCATACTATAGCGCGCAGTTTTTCATCATTTTTGAAGATTTGAAAAAAATGACGAAATGACAAAAACGATGGGTTATAGCCCATGTTTTTTGAAATTTTGAAAAAAAAAGTTATCCTCGTTTCTCATCATTTTGGACCATGGGCTATAGCCCATATCGTACGGCATACTATAGCGCGCAGTTTTTCATCATTTTTGAGGATTTGAAAAAAAATACGAAATGACAAAAACGATGGGTTATAGCCCATGTTTTTTGAAATTTTGAAAAAAAAAGTTAGCCTCGTTTCTCATCATTTTGGACCGTGGGCTATAGCCCATATCGTACGGCATACTATAGCGCGCAGTTTTTCATCATTTTTGAAGATTTGAAAAAAATGACGAAATGACAAAAACGATGGGTTATAGCCCATGTTTTTCGAAATTTTGGAAAAAAAAGTTATCCTCGTTTCTCATCATTTTGGACCATGGGCTATAGCCCATATCGTACGACATACTATAGCGCGCCGTATTTCATCATTTTTGAGGATTTGAAAAAAAATGACAAAATGACAAAAACGATGGGTTATAGCCCATGTTTTTTGAAAATTTGAAAAAAAAAGTTATCCTAGTTTCTCATCATTTTGGACCATGGGCTATAGCCCATATCGTACGGCATACTATAGCGCGCCGTTTTTCATCAATTTTGAGGATTTGAAAAAAATGACGAAATGACAAAAACGATGGGTTATAGCCCATGTTTTTTGAAATTTTGAAAAAAAAAGTTATCCTCGTTTCTCATCATTTTGGACCATGGGCTATAGCCCATATCGTACGGCATACTATAGCGCGCCGTTTTTCATCATTTTTGAGGATTTGAAAAAAATGACAAAATGACAAAAACGATGGGTTATAGCCCATGTTTTTTTAAATTTTGAAAAAAAAAGTTAGCCTCGTTTCTCATCATTTTGGACCGTGGGCTATAGCCCATATCGTACGGCATACTATAGCGCGCAGTTTTTCATCATTTTTGAAGATTTGAAAAAAATGACGAAATGACAAAAACGATGGGTTATAGCCCATGTTTTTTGAAATTTTGAAAAAAAAAAGTTATCCTCGTTTCTCATCATTTTGGACCATGGGCTATAGCCCATATCGTACGGCATACTATAGCGCACCGTTTTTCATCATTTTTGAGGAATTGAAAAAAATGACGAAATGACAAAAACGATGGGTTATAGCCCATGTTTTTTGAAATTTTGGAAAAAAAAGTTAGCCTCGTTTCTCATCATTTTGGACCGTGGGCTATAGCCCATATCGTACGGCATACTATAGCGCACAGTTTTTCATCATTTTTGAAGATTTGAAAAAAATGACGAAATGACAAAAACGATGGGTTATAGACCATGTTTTTTGAAATTTTGAAAAAAAAAGTTAACCTCGTTTCTCATCATTTTTGACCATGGGCTATAGCCCAGTGGTTCCCAAAGTGGGGTCCGGGGACCCCCAGGGGTACCTGAGGGAGTTCCAGGGGGGACCCATCTATTTTGTTCATGTTCATAAAGTGCTAAAGTGTTTAAAGCAGTGGTTCCCAAACTTTTTCATGACAAGGACCCCCAAATTGACACTACTTAGCCCGTGGACCCCCATTTGAAAAGATATGCCAAGGACCCCCATAAGAGAAGACGTACACATTTAGACGTCTACACTTAAACGTACACATTTAGACGTCTACATTTAGACGTCTACATTTAGACGTCTGTATACATTTAGACGCCTACATTTAGACGTCTACATTTAGACGTATACATTTAGACGTCTACATTTAGACGTCTGTATACATTTAGACGCCTACATTTAGACGTCTGTATATGTGATACAGGGGTACCTGGAAAAATATCTACCCCAAAAGGGGTACCTGGTCCAAAAAAGTTTGGGAACACCTGCCCTACGGGACACGGGGAGAACATGCAAACTCCACACAGAAGGGCCCTTTCGCCAACCCCCGCCTTCGGGTATGGGCACTGATGACGCGGAGGAGGAAACACGTCGCCAGCACCCACAGCGTCCCGAGCGGGAATCGAACCCAGGACCTTCTAGCTGTGAGGCGACAGCACTACCAACTGTGCCACCGTGCCCCCTAACGTTCATTTCTTAGCGATTATTCTATCGATGTCTTTATAATCAAATTGAATAATCGAGATGCAATTTTTTTCCACCCATATATAAAAAAGAAAAGGTTAGATATTACTATATCGTTGCTGTCGGGCAGAAATCTCCACATTCTAACTTTTTGTTATTTTCTTTTTGTAAATGAACGCCCCTACTTCACACAAAAAACATTAAAAAGAGCAGATATTCAAGCTCGCAACCTTTCCGCGAGAATATTATTTTAATGTAGCGTAAAAACAGATATGACACTAGTATATAGCCCTGAGGGTTTACAAGGTATGGGGTTTAACTGACCTGGAGACAGCTCAGGTATGGGGTTTAACAGCTCAGGTATGGGGTTTAACTGACCTGGAGACAGCTCAGGTATGGGGTTTAACAGCTCAGGTATGGGGTTTAACTGACCTGGAGACAGCTCAGGTATGGGGTTTAACAGCTCAGGTATGGGGTTTAACTGACCTGGAGACAGCTCAGGTATGGGGTTTAACAGCTCAGGTATGGGGTTTAACTGACCTGGAGACAGCTCAGGGCCGAGCAGGCAGCCCTCTGGCTCTGAACTCCTGCCTCAGACAGTGCCTGGGTGTAGTAGTCTGTCGCCTGTGGACGCGCGCACACACACACACACACACACAAACACACACACACACACACACACACACACACACACACACACACACAGTTAGCCAACGTATGCGTTCATGTTGGAGACCATTAGTATTTACATACCAGGGAGTAGGGACAAATAAATACAAATAATCGCCGGTACCAACATTTTCATATGGCCTATGGTCGATACCTCATCCAGGTTGATGCCTTTAATTCGCTGTGAAAAATCAACCTAATTCGGAATTCACCCTTTGTCAAGTCCCGCCCATGGTTGTGCCCCTCTTCGCACCCATTGGTCGCAGTTTCTTGGTTGGACAAAAATCCTCTCTCTACATCCACTGCCATTGAAATAACATGTTTTTCAGTTGCTTCATATTGATATTCTGTGCACTCAATTGTTATTGTAAACTTGGTGTCACAGTAAAAAGGAACATCACAGGTGCAGCATATCATGCACCTGTGACTCGGAATATCATGTTTGTTTTTAGTTTTTTCCAAAAATTACGTTTTAGCAAATTCAACATAAACAAGGCGAAACCAGGGCGGAACAAGGCAGAAAGAGCCTGCTGTCAGTCAGGGACCAATCAGAAGGCTGACAAAGGGTGAATTGCATCAATTCATCACCTTAAATTGATCTACTTCAATTTGATAGTGTTTCACTTGCTTCATCCTGTGTCCTGTAGGAATTCTCTCTCCTGATACTGAAAATTGGTACTGTATGCTGACCTGAAAAATGAACTTTCCGCTTACTAAAGAGCTGGAGAGACAGAATCAGAATATAGGGCTAACACTAAAATAAAATATCACCTAATGTACCTTCAACTCCGGACGGAAGGACACACACACACACACACACACACACACACACACACACACACATACACAACAGCGGTGACACTGACCGTGGTCCTGAAGTGTGCGTGCGACGCTGCCGAGGAGAGGTAGTCGGCAGCAGCCTTGTTGACCTGGGGATCCTCGTGGGTGAGCAGAGAGGCCAGGGCCTTCAGCGTGGCCCCCCGGGGCCACAGTGACCACGCACACACCTCGGACAGCTCCGCCAGACACCGGCTGCAGTCACCACTGCTCAGGGCCTCGGAAAACACGCCTGGGGAACAGTTACAGTTAACGGCAAAGTTAATCATACCATTGCTGTCTCTATATTGGATTTGATCTGCCATGTATTTGTACTGCATCGTCTGTATTTGTATACACAGAAAAAAGGCATACAGTATGTACTGAATACTTTTTTTCTATAAGTGCCCTATGATGAATTATTAAAAAGGAAAATCTAAACACACATGAGGGACACGTGTTAACCCATTCTGAACGGGAACCCATTTTGGTGTAAGCATCATGTTATATCTACAAGCTCATAGCGCGCCACCGAGTGGCGCGCTACGAGCTTGTAGATCTGCTATTTTTGAAAAATCGATAAAATCTGATCTCAGGTCAGAATGGGTTAATCAGACCCAGTGTGTGTCCAGTGGAAACCTCGTATGAATCTGATCTCAGGTCAGAATGGGTTAAACCAGTGTTTCTCCCAAACAGTGGGTTTGTGGGTCGTTTTGTTTTTAATTTCCTACATTTTATTTTTAATCATTTCAAAAGATTTTCAAAACAAACTCCCCCCAAAAAATCTATTATTATTATTATTATTAGACTGTATGGAGCCCTGCAGGCAGAGGCCTTTTGTGGAGGTTCTGGACAACTGTGGGTCCGACGGACTCGACACCGGGCACTGCACTCCCTGTGTGTGGGTGTGGAACGTGTGTGTTGAATTTGAAGCCGGTGGGGCGAATGGTTCTAGTTACGTGCATTACAGGCCGTACACACATACGTACAGACAGACAGAGACATGGTGCATTTATAGATAGATGATTATTATTATTTATTTATTCAAAAATAATTTCATACATTAAATTAAATCTAAGAAATTCCATAAATTTGAAAAAAGTATTCAAAATGAATAGTCAAAAAAATAGTAGATGTTAACAACAATTTTCACTAGTTTGGGTCCTAGATACATTCTCTCTTGGCTCTCCAGCCAGTCTTTGAGCACCCTCTGCTGGACAGATTTGTGTACAACGAGACATGCATGCATACTGTACATACCAAACAGACAGACTTTACAACAGATTAGATTACAGTATCTACAGTATTTAATATAATTTTCTAAAGAGATCATTTATTTAGATCATTATATAGAGATCATTGACACTTTGGAATAACTTGCCTCGAAACCTCTGTTGCATTTAGAGTAAATTAACGTTTAAAAAACATCTAAAATTCCATTTGATACAGTGAAGTGTTTTTAGTTTTTACGCTCTCACTTGTAATCTTAGCAATTTTTATTTTTATTTTATCCAAACTAATGTAAGTTGAATACTGACTTTTTAACAAATGTGTATTTGTAATTGTATGTATACTGTAATGTTTATTCTTATGTGGACCCCAGGAAGACTAGCTGGTTGCTATGGCACCAGCTAATGGGGATCCTTAATAAAAATCAAATCAAATCAGTATAAACAACTTTTGCTATTTTTTTTTTCATTTGAATCCTGAAAAGTAACAGTTTTGAACATATGAGGTTTCTACTCGACAGAGATGATAGTGTTTGAATTAGTTGAGGACATGTATTATTGTGTTAATTCTAAAGTTTATGCTATGTTGATGAATTAATGGGACCACAATGGAAACAAGTCCCCAGGACTATCATTTTAGCCTTAAAGTCTGAGTGTTTACTGTACATTTCTGACTGATAAAGTATTCAATCAATCAATCAATCATCCAAGCCCTCACCCTCTCTGGCCAGATGCTGCAGATGTGTCTCCATGTGGTGGACTTCGTGCCGCTGGACATAGCCGTGGAACTGAAAGACGGTCAGGAGGACGTCCTGGTGGGACGGCGAGGACGAGGCGGGGGGTCCTCCCGTCCACGGCAGGTCACTTCTGTCCACCATCTCCCCCAAAACACCACCGATCACTGGAGGACAGACAGACATTAGGACACCTGTCACTGGACGACAGACAGACATTAGGACACCTGTCACTGGACGACAGACAGACATTAGGACACCTGTCACTGGACGACAGACAGACATTAGGACACCTGTCACTGGACGACAGACAGACATTAGGACACCTGTCACTGGACGACAGACAGACATTAGGACACCTGTCACTGGACGACAGAGAGACATTAGGACACCTGTCACTGGACGACAGACAGACATTAGGACACCTGTCACTGGACGACAGACAGACATTAGGACACCTGTCACTGGACGACAGACAGACATTAGGACACCTGTCACTGGACGACAGACAGACATTAGGACACCTGTCACTGGACGACAGAGAGACATTAGGACACCTGTCACTGGACGACAGACAGACATTAGGACACCTGTCACTGGACGACAGACAGAAGGACACCTGTCACTGGACGACAGAGAGACATTAGGACACCTGTCACTGGACGACAGACAGACATTAGGACACCTGTCACTGGACGACAGAGAGACATTAGGACACCTGTCACTGGACGACAGACAGACATTAGGACACCTGTCACTGGAGGACAGACAGACATTAGGACACCTGTCACTGGACGACAGACAGACATTAGGACACCTGTCACTGGACGACAGACAGACATTAGGACACCTGTCACTGGACGACAGACAGACATTAGGACACCTGTCACTGGACGACAGACAGACATTAGGACACCTGTCACTGGACGACAGACAGACATTAGGACACCTGTCACCAGTCAAATCTGAGTGTGTGCGTGCTGGTGGTACCTGTGTGTGCAGTGTGTGCGTAGCACTGGATCATGTGTGTGCGCAGTGTGTCCAGCGTGGTGTAGAACACTCCCCCTGGTGGTCCACTGCAGTCTGACCACAACGCCATCATGCCCGGCCGCTCCGCCAACCGGGGCAGCACTGAAACAACAACAATTCTAATTGGATATTCAGTGTGATTAAACGCAAGCCAGTGGGTCTCCCAAATTTATATGCATTTGGCCGTGGACCCTCATCTGAAAATGTTTTGTGCCAGGGAGAATCAGGAGAGATTTTCCCTGGCACACGCACATGGAAGTGGAAGTGATGACACAAAGAAGTGAGCAGACACATTTGGAACTAGAACACTGTCAAATAGAATTGATACTCTCTCCTGCTTTATTTTGAAATTACCAATCCACCTGAACATTTCAATTTTTCTCTTTATTAAGGAGAGACTACCGAACAATTTGAACAAACACTATACTGTAGATAGAGGGTATGCGCATGCATACGGTGAATGGCAAATTGAGTGTCAAAGAGAGTGGGAAAGTGAGTTTAACGTTGTTTAACGTCAGATGGGCTCAAGTACTTTTCCAAAATGGCGTGTGTGCATAGAGCCTATTAACCCATTTTGGCCGGGAACCCATTTTGGTGTTTGGCATCATGTCGTGCTTTAGCTATTGAAAAATAGCAGATCTACAAGCTCATAGCGCGCCACCGAGTGGCGCGCTACGAGCTTGTAGGTCTGCTATTTTTTGAAAAATCGAAGAACGACTGACATTTTTTAGAATCTGATCTCAGGTCAGAATGGGTTAATCAGACCAGTGTGTGTCCAGTAGAAACCTCTTATGAATCTGATCTCAGGTCAGAATGGGTTAACGTCAGATGGGCTCAAGTACAGTACTTTTCCAAAATGGCGTGTGTGTGCATAGAGCCTATTAATGTGGTATACCAACCGTCCGCGGCGGTCATGCTGGCTCCCAGTCTGTCCAGGCTGATCTCCCCCAGGTCCTCCAACAGCTGGGTCTGCTCCGACAGCTTCTGCAACACCCCACGCCTCTGGACCCTGCTCAGCCCGCTGCTGCTCAGCCCGCTGCTGCTCAGCCCGCTGCTCAGCAGCTGGGAACCATCGCACACAACCACACATTACGTTACATTTTATACTGCCGTAAACATACGCGTCCGGTAACACTCTGTGAAGCAGTGGCTCTCAAACGTTTTCATGTCGAGGACCTCCAAATTAATATGCTGAATATTTTGGCCGTGGACCTCCCCCCATCTGAACATATTATAATAAAATATTTGACAATATTTATTATGTATTTTTTGGAAGAAATAGCCAATCTACATGCTGGCGTTGTGAAACGTTGCAAGCTTGTCTCGGCTATTTTCGGCACTCAGCTATAAATCAGGCATTACGACGGCATCATGGCGTGCCAAAATATATTTTTGTCTACTAAATCATATTCATGATATTTAATATATATATAATAAAGAAACACTAAAACTAAAACATTTAGACAAAAACTAAAACATTTCAATACAGATGACTGAAATATGACAAGAACTAAAGAGAATTGAATTAAAAATGAGTTTGAATAAGACTAAATGAACATGTGCTGTCTTTAGGCCCAGTGAATGCGGTGTACCTGGACCAGACGGTTGCAGTACTGCAGCTGGATGACGATAGCCACGTCCAGGTCCTCGCAGCCCGTGGTGAGGGGCAGGGGGCTTCCAGCCACGCTGTTGCCCACCCCCGTGTCCTCCGTCAGGGCTTCACTCAGGTGGCCCCTGGCCTCTGGGTGCTGGCCCCTGGGAGTCACAAACGCACTTTGTTTTAACCCATTTTGACCTGAGATCAGATTCTAAAAATGTCTTCTACATCCTGACAGTTTTCTGAAAAAGCTATGTTTCTATGTCAGCGGTTCTTCGATTTTTCAAAAATAGCAGATCTACAAGCTCATAGCGCGGCACCGAGTGGCGCGCTACGAGCTTGTAGATCTGCTATTTTTCAATAGCTAAAGCATAACATAATGCGAACACCAAAAGGGGTTCAATTCTGTTTTTATTGTATACATTTTTGTGTGGAGCCCAGGAAGACTAGAGACCACTTTGTGGAGGCTAATGGGGATCCGAATAAAGAATAAAGTTAACCACTAGGGGGTCACAAATGTGACACAGGAATAACTACAAAGAATGACCAGACAACTGGAGAGTTGATTTGTTGTGAGGCAGGCCAGACTCTATACCGAGGCGAGATTCATTAATATCACAGACGAAAAACAGTCCAAGTCCAAATTTCATTCTGACCCCTCCACGAAAAGGCCTCGTCTTCCTGACCCCTTATCTATCATTAATACATTATGGATGAATAGTGTGGACTTCAGTTATCACATAATACCATATAATAATAATGTTTTGTTCATATTCAAAGAGTGATTGAAATAATCAAATCAAAGACGTCGCATTCAAACAAAAAATATCTCTGTCCATTTGGTTCCTCCTAACTGCCAATAATAATAATAATAATAAAACTTTATTTGTATAGCACCTTTCATGACATGAAATGCAGCTCAAAGTGCTTTACAGAGAAATGGAGGATAAAAGAAAAGCAAGGCAACAACATTAAAAACAAGCAGTAATGCAATACAGTGAGGACATGAATAACAAAAATAAAAAATAAAAGATCAATTAAAAGCAATGTTGTAGAAGTGGGTCTTGAGCTGAGCTTTAAAAATGTCTACAGAGGCTGCCTGACGAAGGTACAGTGGGAGCTTGTTCCATGCCGACGGCCCGTAGAAGCAAAAAGCTGCTTCCCCGTATTTTTTTGTTGCCATTTTTTTGGAAATCAGTCCTTATATAAATCTGATTGTAGACCACTCACCCGATAGCATCTCCGTCCACGTCAAAGGACGGGGCCCTGTGTGCGAGGGGATGGGGTGCGGAGGCGGGGGTCCCGCCCCCCCCACCCACCACCACCACAGGGGGCGGGTCGTCGCCCGTGTCCTCGTCGTCGAAGTCGGACGTGTTGAGGAAGTCGAAGCTCTCCAGGGCACTCTCCACCGTCAGGCTGAGGCTGGACGAGCGGCTGCGATGGCCTGGCAGACGACACTGATGGACGCAGAGGAGACAACGCGTTAACCCATTCTGACCTGAGATCAGATTCATACGAGGTTTCCACTGGTACACACACTGGTCTGATGAACCCATTCTGACCTGAGATCAGATTCTAAAAATGTCAGTCGTTCTTCGATTTTTCAAAAATAGCAGACCTACAAGCTCGTAGCGCGCCACTCGGTGGCGCGCTATGAGCTTGTAGATCTGCTATTTTTCAATAGCTAAAGCATAACATGATGCTAACACCAAAATGGGTTCCCGTTCAGAATGGGTTAACACATTGAGTACGCCAACGTGCATCGAAATAAAGGCCCTTATAGTGCCAGAGTAGTCTGATCGCTTTTACTCTGAAAGCCATGAACCGGAAATACTTTCTTAAAAAAATTGACTTGACAAAGTGAGCTCATAATCCCCGATCATCTTAATATATTTATATAAACTCCAAAAAGCGTTCATATTTTGCGGGAGAGACGGATGAGGAGCAGAAATGCAGCGCCAGCATATCGATCCATTCATCACCACGGAGAGCGCCCTGGATGAGGAGATACGAGTCATTCTTTCCGCCGCGCTAACATGGGAGTCAATGACAAGCTAATATTTGCACAGAGCGTTAGCATACGGCAAGCGAAAAGCGAAATGCCAAAAAAAAAAATAGGAATAATTCTGAATATTATTATCTCGCCCCGCGTCGTTTGGACGTCGCTAGGACGTCCACAGACGTCTAAGGTATTACTCGTTTCTGATCCTTATGACGTTTCCAGACGTGTTTTGTACAGAATGTGTTAAGACTGATTACATACCTCGAGCCCAGACAGTTTTTAAGTTGCTTGATTCTACATATCAGACACACACCCCCATCCTATACAAACCCATTGACATTTCAAAGAGCCCGTTTTAACCGTCTGTCCGTGTCCCATTATGGAGATCTCTGTATCTGTCTGTCTGCCTGCCTGCCTGCCTGTGTCTGAAGAGTGAGAACTGACTGTGAAAAGTGGACTGCATGGTTAAATAATCAAATGGCAAGTGTGCGGTTTCCATGGCAATCAATTGGCTGAGTCAGAGGCTGGGGGATTGCACCGGTGGACTTGGGCTCATTAGGTCCACTGGCAGAGCCTGACCAGAGCCTTTTGTGGTGTATCCCACCGACCTGACACCGACCGGACTGGTATTAAAAAAAACATTTATATACTGTGTAGGAAGTGGGAAATATCTGATACAATTTATATCACGCATCTAAATACTCTAGTCTCTAAACTGCCTCCCCCTGCCTCCAACCAGGGAAACCCCCCCCTGTCAGGTGTAAAGGAGCAACTGCCAACTTGGCATGAAGGAAGCATGAGTTCAAGTCCGTTGCTCTCCCCATGTCCCCCATGGGGACTAGGTTGGTGTGTAGAGCCCAGGATCACATTAGATAATTCACACAGGGGTGAAAAATGGGTTACAAAATCGTGGGATAAAAATTATTACGTAAATACTGAATCAAGCAACATAAAAACTGTCTGGGGGTAGACTTTAAAATCACCCCCAAACGTGTTTGAAAGTGAAATGGCGTAATGGAGTATTTACTCAAGTATATACTTTGTCCGCCACTGGCTTTAAGATGAAGCCAGTGTCTGCCTAGTAGAGAGCAATGTGTAAGGGATAAGCCGAGGTGGTCATTATGATGAGATAACTCACCGCTGAATTAATAATAATAATAATGAATTGCATTTTTATAGCGCTTTTCCAAGTGCTCAAAGCGCTTTACAATGGTTCATTCATTCATACATTGGGAGGTGAAGCGGCGAACAGTCGACGCCAGCGTCCTCACTTCCCACATTCACACACCAATGGTGGTGAGCTCACACCGACCAACTCATTGGAGGCAATGTAGGGTTCAGTGTCTTGCCCAAGGACACTTCGACATGTGGACTGGAGGAGCCGGGATTCGAACCGCCGACCCAGGGATCATTGGACGACCTGCTCTACCTCCTGAGCCACAGCCGCCCTATTAATAGCTGCCCTATTAAGCGATTGACCAATCAGAATCAAGCATTCAACCAAGCCATGCAATAAATGAAGATAATACATGGTCCTCACCTTGAGCAGGTCCTCCAGGCGCATCACCTCCTGCTCCAGGTCCTGCAGCTCTCGGCAGCGCTGTGTCAGAGCCTCCAGCCTCATGAGCAGACTCTGGATGGACTCCTCCAGACCGGCCTCCATCAGCACCCTGCTGCCGGCCTCGCCCGCAAAGCCTGAGGAGCCCGACGACACGCCTGTTCACCGGCAACGCCGTTTTTTTTAGTTGGTTGATGGTCATTCAAATAATTGGCAAATTTTCGCAGGGGTCATCAATACAGTATGTCGGTACACTACACGGACAAAATAAGCCTTACCTGAAGAGGAGACGGCTGCGTTGCCCCCGGCGGTGGCGCTGCCGCCCTGCGTGGGCGCGTCCATCTCTGACGAGGTGAGCCTGCGTACCAGCTGCCTGGTGAGGCTGCCGGGCTCCTCTGTGTCCAGCTCCACTGGCTTCAGCTCCTCGTCTGCATTGTCCAGCGGAACAGGGTTGTTAATGTCAGAGCAGCACTATGTCACTTTATTTTTAAATGATAAAGTTACATGTTGAAACAATAACAAACAATCATCCTTCCATAAATGCATAAGACTCAGGGGGGTCCCTGCTAGTGGCTTGACTGTATCACTATGTATAGGGCAGACAATGAGTTTCATCCTGGCATTTGCCACGGCAGAACTCAAAGAAAACAAACTAAACAAAAAAAACAAGGATTTATAAAACAAAAATTATAACTAACTGAAACCTGTAAAGTATACTACTAAAACTAAACAAAATCATAGAAAAAAATTCCTTGTTTTTTTTGTCTTTGTTAATAGCCAATATTTGTCTTGAAAAATATTGAAATTAGGCCATCCACAAGCTCACAGTGAGCTTTAGATGGCCTATTTACACTGTATGTTTCTGAGCATTTTGAATCTCGCCCCTGACAAATACTCCATATTTCAATATTTAGCCTATATTATCTATATATTAAAAATACTCAAACTAATAACTAAACAAAAACTAAGCCTTTTCCATCAAATAAAACCTAACCCGCTTTAAAAAAAAAAGAAAAAAAAACAGAATTCTTTTTTTGTATGGAGAATGTAAAAAAGAAAAGAACCAATAATAATAATATTAACCTTGGTCCAGGAACACGTCCTCGGGCGCCACGGCCGAGCAGAGGGAGGCGGCCCCGGAGCCCGAGCAGCGGCGGCGCTGGGACTCGGTGCGCTCCCACTCCGAGTCCAGGTCACCGGTGCCGCCGACCTCGTCGCCGCTGGCCAGGCTGCCCGTGTTGGCGCGGCTCCCGCTGCTGCTCGTATCGCCGCCGTCCTCCTCCTCCACCTCCTCCTCCTGGGAATCCAGAAGGGTTTATTTGTCACCGAGTTATAAAAGTACAAGCTATAGTGAAATGTTGTTCCCGTAAAAAAACAATTTTGCAACACCTTAACCCATTCTGACCTGAGATCAGATTCATACGAGGTTTCCACTGGACACACACTGGTCTGATGAACCCATTCTGACCTGAGATCAGATTCTAAAAATGTCAGTCGCTCTTCGATTTTTCAAAAAATAGCAGACCTACAAGCTCGTAGCGCGCCACTCGGTGGCGCGCTACGAGCTTGTAGATCTGCTGTTTTTCAATAGCTAAAGCATAACATGATGCTAACACCAAAACGGGTTCCCGTTCAGAATGGGTTAAGAGAAGAATAAAAATACAAATAAGAAACGGATCTGGTCTTAGATGGGTGCATTATCTGATCGATGTGCAGCAATAGCACAGTTGCATAACCGTGTGTTGTGCATGTTTTGCATGTCACAAGCTTGTAGATCTGCTACTTTTGTATCTGCAAGCAAGCCAGCATGGCGGAATTTACAAAGAAAACCCACAAAAAAAAGTTTCTGCCCGAGTCGTTTCTGCCCGACAACAACAATAGAGATACAGTATATCTAACTGTGCGGGTAAAGAGCATATCAAATCAATAGCAGCAAGAGCATAGTCGATTGTGGCAAAGAAGTCGAGCATGTATACCCTACATACTGAGAGTCATTGACCCAATCGTCGGCATGTATACATGAAATGAGATGCCCATGTCCTCATTTAGTGCTCCGACAGGCTGCCGGGGGAAAAGCTTTTGTTAAGCCTCCTCAGGCCTTGGCTGTTAACCCATTCTGACCTGAGATCAGATTCATACGAGGTTTTCACTGGACACACACTGGTCTGATTAACCCATTCTGACCTGAGATCAGATTCTAAAAATGTCAGTCGTTCTTCGATTTTTCAAAAAATAGCAGACCTACAAGCTCGTAGCGCGCCACTCGGTGGCGCGCTATGAGCTTGTAGATCTGCTATTTTTCAATAGCTAAAGCATAACATGATGCTAACACCAAAACGGGTTCCCGGTCAGAATGGGTTAAGGCTGTAATCTCACCTCCTCGGCATTCTCCTCCTCGGCGATGGAGTCCTCCCGCATCGGGGTGGCGACGGCGTGAGGAGGCGGCGTGGCGTGGAGGTGTTGGAGGGGCGGCGGGTGCTGTTCCATCTCGGGCGGCGTGACGGTGATCTCCGGGTTGGACTGCGAGGCGGCGGCAGAGTGGGCGCTGGGGGCGGGGCTGGGGCTGGCCGTGGAGCCGGCCGACGTGTCGGAGAAGGTGAAGGAGAGCCGCTTGCACTCGGCCATGCCCCCACAGCAGCCGTTCTCGAAGATGTCGTCCGGCAACGTGGACTGGAGACACAGAGGCAAGAATATTCAAATAATAATAATAATAATAATAATACTATGCCATCTGGGGAGAAACTTATTCACATCAAAAGAGTTTTTGATCAACTCAAGTGATCACCTCGTAGATTAAATGTGGTTTCCCTCCCCTGTTCTGACCTTTTCGGGTTGGGATTCAGAACCGGGGGAAAAAGAGGAACCAGATCCAACACCGAGGAACCGGAATCACATTTGGAATCGTTTCTACAAGTGGTTTTATCACATTGTCAATACCGGTGGTTCTTAAACGTTTTAATTTAAAGGACCATTATAACTTTGACAGTGTACAAATGTACACCAAGGGGAATTGTTAAGGAACCGGACTTAAAATCCTGAAGGATCCCCAACCCTTCCTCTGTCTAAACCTGCTGTAGCTTCATTCATCTAGTCTGGATAAACCTCAGTGCAAATCCAGACGGAAGACCAACATCAACAGCAACCAGAGATGAAGATCAAAGCCATGCAAACACAAACAGTCCACATGCACCGACTGAAGCACGTCCATGCCGTCACGTCAACATGAAAAAGGCCACAAAGTCACACCGGTTGAAGGCGGGAGGACAGGGAGGGGGTGGTTAGGGGAGTGGGGGGTGTTGGTAGGTAGCAGGGGGGTCCACACTGCACTCACGTAGACCTCCAGGCTGGACTTGGGCCTCGGCCGGAGCGAGGCCAGATCGCCGAACGAGCGACTGCGCCTCAGTTTCTCCAGCAAGCTGTCTCGGAGCGCATGCAGGAAGGACAGACGCTGGCGTTCCACGGGATGCGGCCGCCACTTCTTTACGCAAACGTGCAACAGGCAAATGGGGACGGGGACGGGGGGTGTTGTCATATAAGGGTACGGGAGGCACGGGGAGGAAGGCACAGATTGGGGTCGAGTAAGAGGTTTGCGACATGGGGACATGTAAAGGGCGAGGGGAGGATATGGGGGGAATGAGTTGTGTTAGTTAGGAGGTTGGATGTGTACAGAATGCAGGCTCCAACGGTCAAAAGTTTCACAGAAAACACAGGGGTCAAATAAACTTGGATAATTGGCAGTTTTCAACTCATAATTGACCTGAAAAGAAGAATGACCATGATGCAGGCAGCCATATTATTATGCTGTGATACTGCTGAGATTTGGAACACCTTAGAAGTACAAGCTTCGGCTTTAGTCTCAAGATAAAACGTGTGTGTGTGTGTGTGTGTGTGTGTGTGTGTGTGTGTGTGTGTGTGTGTATGCGTGTGTGACTCACAAAGAAGGCGGTGTCCTGGAAGGTAGGCGTCTCCGGCGTGCCCTGGCTGTAGACGGACACGCGTCTCTGCAGCGCGGCGGCCTTGCTCACGTTGCCGGAGGACAAGGTGAGGTCTTCCACGTCGAACGGGCTGGATGGAGAGAGACCCCACAGTGGACGGTGGATTGATCAGTAAACAGACAAAGCCTTGTGAACTCGTACAGTAGATCAGCTTTTTTTTGGCAACTGGTCCACAAATCAGGCATTTTTTATGACGCCATCAAAGCTTTTTTTTTTTTTTAATGGTTGATTAAATCAACTGTAGATATAAAAACATTCAGTCAAATAAAAGTAGACTAAAACTGAATGAGAATTTGTTTAACTCTGCTTGCAAAACCACTGACTTAAAATGTACAAACATGCAATGGCCACGTTACGCCAGCAGATGGCAGGAGATACTGGAAAGTATTCATTGCTTACTACCATAGACTGCTTACTACCCGAACAAGCTATATATTTACTATGTCAATAGATGCATAGTTTTCACAAATTTCAGCCTTGCATCACTATTTTGTGGTGATCTCATACAAGCTCACGACACATCGCATATAGCGCATTTTGTTTGTATGTAGAGACTAGTGACTACAGTGGTTAAAGCAGCACTATGCAACTTTTTAACTACAAAGCATATTATGTCCCACAAAATGATAAAGTTACATGTTTAAGCAATAATCATCCTTTCATACATGTATACACTCAGGGGGTCCCTGCTGCATGGGGTTTACTCGTGCTATATGCACGGGCAAAAAAACGCTGGCCTGCAGTTCCAGCTTTGGCCAGTACAGTTTCAATGCTTCAACGTTGGCCAGCGGCTCTGGGGTCTTGGGCAGAACTGCCAGTCGAAGAGAAGACTGGCCAATCAAAGCACGTCCTCGCCGTACATGCTTGCAGAGACTCTTGGGTAATGAAGTCAAAGACGTTGGCTGCCATGTTATTTGTGATACCCCAAACTACAGTGCTGCTTTAAATACCACAGTAAAATACCCAAACGTTGTCACATGTCAGATTGTGTGATGATTTCGGTGTACTTACAACCAGGTGACCTCCAGGTTGAGTTTGACTGTGCCCAGGTCGTTAACGTCCACAGCCACCACCTGGGGCATGGCCGTAAACAGCTCCTTGGTCTCACAGATCACACTGCCCACCAGCAGGTGAGTGGCCAGACCCTTCAGCTCCGTCACCTGACACACGCACACACACACACACACACACACACACACACACACACACACACACACACACACACACACACACACACACACACACACACACACACACACACACACACACACACACACACACACACACACACACACACACACACACACACACACACACACACACACACACACACACACACACACACACACACACACACACACACACACACACACACACACGCACGCACACACGTATTAAAGCAGCCCTGTGAAACACTCGTTTTGGAAACACCTCAGTCATTACAGCATCTGTCTACGGCAGTGGTTCAAGTGGTCAAGCACCTTGATATCTAGCCTATCTGGCCGTGGACCCCCACCTGAAAAGGTTTTGTGCCAGAGACCCCCAGAAGAGAATATTCATGTTAATTCAAAATTGTTTGGGACACCAGCGGCTCAGGGGGTAGAGCGGCCGCTTGGGAACCGGAAGGTTCTCAGTTCGATCCCGGGCTCCCCCAGAGTTAGTGCCAAAGTGTCCTTGAGCAAGATGCTGAGCACCAAATTGGTCCCCATGAGCAGGTTGGTGCTTTCATGTTTTCCTCCGCCGTCGGTGTGTGAATTAGTGTGTGTGTGTGTGTGTGTCTCGACAGATATGGTCACATTGACATAAATTAAAATACTGTGATAGGGCAACCTGAAAGCGATTAAAACATAATTGTGGTGGCACAATTTACGAGTCCGTTTCCCAATCCTTTTAATTTCAAGTGCCCTGCTAATTTAACTGTCAGTGTATAAATGTAACCAAATGGATGCAATAAGGGTCACTCTCTACAATAGCCTGCACTACCCAGGACAAAAATAACATAACCGTGTCATTAGAGTATCCCCATAGAGTATCCTGTCCCATGCTTAGGCAAAAACAACTATTATACAAACAGTATACACGCTATACAATAGTATGCATTATGCATAGCAAAAAAAAAAAAAACACAGTCTCAGTGGCATTAGTATGCAACCATACTGACTAATGCCAAATGATATAAGGATGCAGAGCCTGTTTTAACATGCTTCCTATAATGGCAATAAAGGCATTATTCATATCTGTCACACTCCAAATGTTGGGTCTTGAAATAAAGACATGTGCATCTGCAGGTCTGCTCGACGTGTTGTAATGATGCCATGCATTAAATGAGCATTGACAAGCCTCAAGTCATCACATTACACCGGAGCGCTGATTCCCCTCCATGTACGTGAAACTCTACACGTGGAATGAGTGAGTGAGGCGACGGCTTTCATTAACATGGGAAACCAGCAGGACAACGGGGGGGGAGGGACGAATGGAAACAGATTTAGAAGCTGTTCAGTTCGAGACTCAAACTATAAATGTGGCGTTTCCCTAGTATAATGGGATACAAAAAACGAAATAATACTTCACAAAAGCTGTTGCTTTGGAATAAAGTGCCATCGGAATATTTCAGTTTTTTGTTTTGTTTTTAGGGTGGCGGGACAAAACTAAGAAACAAACAAAAACAGTATATTTAATTGGATAATTTAAGTTTAAAAAAACACGGTCAGTACCTTGATGTTGATGAGGTCGGTGATGAGAGGCACGAAGATCATCTCCTCTCCGTCCCAGCTCTGTCTGGAGTTCACCTCGATCCTCCCCTTCAGCTTCCAGCGCTGGCGTCCGTATCGCATGAAGATCTAACAAAACACCACGAGGTAACAGTCAGGAAAAATGAAGACGGGCTGAAAGAAAGACAGCTGATCCTCCCGTGCAACGCTGATGAGAACCCTTTAACTTCTTCTGTACGTTTAGAAACGTATCTGGCAATACAATAATTAAGCATTTCTCTCTCTCTCCATACATTGAATGTACGTTCAATTTCAAATTCAGTTTATTTCCTAACGCTGACTAAGCAGATTTAACCGTAGCGTCCCTATTCTTGGTAAGTCATAACATGCAAACATTCAGCAAAAATATGCTATATACAACCGTGAGCTTGTCCATCGGCTACTTTATTTGTTCTCCTACATTAACCCATTCTGACCTGAGATCAGATTCATACGAGGTTTCCACGGGACACACACTGGTCTGATTAACCCATTCTGACCTGAGATCAGATTCTAAAAATGTCAGTCGTTCTTCAAATTTTTCAAAAATAGCAGACCTACAAGCTCGTATCGCGCCACTCGGTGGCGCGATATGAGCTTGTAGATCTGCTATTTTTCAATAGCTAAAGCATAACATGATGCTAACACCAAAATGGGTGCCCGGTCAGAATGGGTTAAAGCAGCATTATTCGTTTTTTTTTTTATCACAACAGTGACTTACCTCATATTGGTCTCCTTGACAGAGCCTCGCAAAGCCAGCCAGACCTGGGAACAACACCACAAAACAATTAAACATACCTGATCTAGAGAGGAAATAGGTCAAAGAGAGGAACCAGTATGGAAGACATAATAAATACGTTAAAGGAGAACTGACACGCCCCTCGGGAGCTAATAACTGCTATCAAACAATGCTATCATGATTCTGACGTCAGGGTGGCGAAAGCTTTCCCCAACGACTTCTATGCGGGCTCGCCGGGCTTGGTGGCCGTGGTAGCATAGCAACTTATGCTACTATTTTGGTGTCACATTTAGCTTGAATACTGGGTGAAAGTCTCATTCAAAAAATTAATTTTTCGCAACATTGTTCAGGTGAACTGTGTTTATGCTTGTTCATTGTAATAATCAATATCGCTATGATTATTTTATTTATCGCCGCGTCGCTCCGCATGACAACATACAGTCTAGCCCGTCTCAGATGCAGGCTGCACACACACGGACGGACGGACGTATAGTCTCTGGTCAGGTCCCCGCATTGAACTGGGCATGTGTGTACGCACACACACACACACACGGCTATAGTGCATGACAGCGGGGAAGAGAGCTACAGACGCCCGAGGCAGATTCCGTGCCATTGCGTGTGTGTGTGTGTGTGTGTGTGTGCGTACCAGAGACTATACGTCCGTCCGTCCGTGTGTGTGCAGCCTGCATCTGAGACGGGCTAGACTGTATGTTGTCATGCGGAGCCGGAGCGACGCGGCGATAAATAAAATAATCATAGCGATATTGATTATTACAATGAACAAGCATAAACACACAGTTCACCTGAACAATGTTGCGAAAAATTAATTTTTTGAATGAGACTTTCACCCAGTATTCAAGCTAAATGTGACACCAAAATAGTAGCATAAGTTGCTATGCTGTGTGTGTACACACATGCCCAGTCCCCCGTAGAGGCTCATGATCTCGTCCGCAAGACTATGCCTCGGCATAGCGATATTTATTATTACAATGAATACAAACATAAACACACTATAGTTCACTTGAACAATGTTGTGGTAACTAACTACGGTATTACAGAGTGAGAGCGAGGGTGTACATGTCAGCCTGCGGCTGAGAGGGGAAAAGAACAGTAGTCGCGCTGCTCTCACAGCGGCCAGACAACAGCAGACCGTCCGTAGTCGCGACTGTCGCGCTGCGGGGCTGAGAGGTCTCAGAGCGGGCAGACAGGGGTGTTGGCGACCGGGGGAACATGGGACTCCAGTCCAAAATTTGCGCTTGTGCTGCAGTTCCCCTAAAAAACCCCACGCCAACCTCAATTGCATTCAAACTAAGCATTTCTGGCGAAAAAATATTTTTTTTCAATTACATTTATAGCCAATATGACGCTAAATGTACCGTCAAAAACGCTAGCCTGACCTATAGCCACTTGTTGCTAGCGCCGTAGCCCCGTTTCAAACTGTTTCAAACTGTTTTCAGTCAGACCACGTGATGTGCTGTACCACCCATATTAATTTCGGGGCATGTCAGCGGACCTTTAAGGACATAATAAAACAAATGTAGTAAAACATAAAGAAAATGGGATATATATTTACTTGGTCCCAATTACTGTTTTGATGAGACTGCCCTTTTATTGAGGATGTGTTTCATTTAGGTGTAAAGGGTCAATAGTCTGTGTTCTCCAAAACCAGACATACAAATTGTGTTTGTTACCGTCGTTATTATATCGTCATGAAAATCCCACCACAACCTATTTGTAAGGTTATTATCAAGATTCACAACCTATTTGTAGGGTAATTATCACGTCTCACCTTTCATTTTGATGTGGAACTCCCCGAGCAGGTTCTCCAGCTCGCTCTCAAACGTGTTCATGTTCTGCACACACGCACACACACATTTCCCATAGATCAGTGATTCTCAACGTTTTTAATTTCAAGGAACAGCATCGAAAATGTATGCCCTACTTGATCTGGTAGCCTACTTTTGCTATTTCTTTTATTAATGTTTTATCCTGAACGGGCTGTTGTTAAATAAACCACACCAAAGGGGGACGGGTCGGGACAAAACGTTTTTTTTTTAAGGTAAACCACACCAATGCAACTCAATTAGTTGCATTGGTGTGGTTGACCATAAACACCGTGTTGTCCTGACCTGACCCTTTGGTGTGGTTTGGGCTTTAGAGTTAGACCCCTACAGGTCCATTTGGACCCCTGGTGGGGTCCCCAATAAACCTCGCGTTCATCTGCCTTTGCAATGCATATGGCCCCCGAAATGGTGACGAGCCAACCGGATTCGTCTGGAACCAGGCTAGGACCAACCAGGGCCCAGTATGCAAATATGGGGGCGGGACATTGCAGAAAATAATCTTACACCGAGAGGAACGAGACTAAGATCCACGCAGTGATATTAGTGTCGCTACGCGAGGCTAGGTCCCCAAAGCTTCATGACACATTTCAACTACTTTTGATACGTTTGTGTGACGCAGTAGTATGATCAAGTACTCTAGGTCTAGGACATAAAAATAAAAAAAACAATCGTTAGAATAGAAGTACAAAGTGACACATTTAGGGGTTCTGTGGACTTATGTCTGTGTGGGCATGGGGTGCCCTAAGTCCAAAATGTTTGAGAACTATTGCTAAAGACACACAGTCAGGTAAACAGCACTGTTTTTGTCACACAACAACAACAACAAGCACAACAACGACAGTCATTAAGTCGTCAGGAAGCGGGCTTGACAAAAGCCATCCAGAACACAGGAAGTAGGACAGTTTATTTAAGCATCGGTGATGACAGGCGTGTGTGCCAACTGGTATAAGTAGCCGCGCGCAAGCCGTGCGTGTGTGTGTGTGTGTGTGTGTGTGTGTGAATGACAGGGTGTGGATGGTCATTATAGTGAACAAGTGCCTTCAAGTGACACACACACACACACACACACACACACACACACACACACACACACACACACACACACACACACACACACACACACACACACACACACACACACACACACACATTTTGGATGTCAAACAAACGCGGCTATGGACATCAGCGTAGATAGATTCCGTGAGAATGTCCGTTTGTGAAAATTCAGAGTCAAGGTGATTGTGTTTTCCGACCTCAGTGTACCAGAAAAATAAGAATGAACCCGCACACTCACCTGCTCCAATTATTAGGCCTAATTTATTGCCGACGTTTCGACCAGATGAAGAGAGCCTTGGCTCGAAACGCTCCAAATAAATAAAAAAATCTGAGCAAATGCGTGTGCGGGTTAATTTCTCATTTTTCTGGCGTCACTTTCTAACCCAGCACCGATAAAGTGATGTGTATGTATTCTATTGTTCTGTTATCTCCTACCTCGGTGTACTCCTTGTAGCGTGATGTGTATGTATTCTATTGTTCTGTTATCTCCTACCTCGGTGTACTCCTTGTAGCGCCGGTTGATAAGTGATGTGTATGTATTCTATTGTTCTGTTCTCCTACCTCGGTGTACTCCTTGTAGCGCCGGTTGATAAGTGATGTGTATGTATTCTATTGTTCTGTTCTCCTACCTCGGTGTACTCCTTGTAGCGCCGGTTGATAAGTGATGTGTATGTATTCTATTGTTCTGTTCTCCTACCTCGGTGTACTCCTTGTAGTGTGATGTGTATGTATTCTATTGTTCTGTTCATCCTACCTCGGTGTACTCCTTGTAGTGTGATGTGTATGTATTCTATTGTTCTGTTCTCCTACCTCGGTGTACTCCTTGTAGTGTGATGTGTATGTATTCTATTGTTCTGTTCTCCTACCTCGGTGTACTCCTTGTAGCGTGATGTGTATGTATTCTATTGTTCTGTTCTCCTACCTCGGTGTACTCCTTGTAGTGTGATGTGTATGTATTCTATTGTTCTGTTCTCCTATACCTCGGTGTACTCCTTGTAGCGTGATGTGTATGTATTCTATTGTTCTGTTCTCCTACCTCGGTGTACTCCTTGTAGCGTGATGTGTATGTATTCTATTGTTCTGTTCTCCTACCTCTGTGTACTCCTTGTAGCGTGATGTGTATGTATTCTATTGTTCTGTTCTCCTATACCTCGGTGTACTCCTTGTAGCGTGATGTGTATGTATTCTATTGTTCTGTTCATCCTACCTCGGTGTACTCCTTGTAGTGTGATGTGTATGTATTCTATTGTTCTGTTCTCCTACCTCGGTGTACTCCTTGTAGTGTGATGTGTATGTATTCTATTGTTCTGTTCTCCTATACCTCGGTGTACTCCTTGTAGCGTGATGTGTATGTATTCTATTGTTCTGTTCTCCTATACCTCGGTGTACTCCTTGTAGCGTGATGTGTATGTATTCTATTGTTCTGTTCATCCTACCTCGGTGTACTCCTTGTAGCGTGATGTGTATGTATTCTATTGTTCTGTTCTCCTATACCTCGGTGTACTCCTTGTAGCGTGATGTGTATGTATTCTATTGTTCTGTTCATCCTACCTCGGTGTACTCCTTGTAGTGTGATGTGTATGTATTCTATTGTTCTGTTCTCCTACCTCGGTGTACTCCTTGTAGCGTGATGTGTATGTATTCTATTGTTCTGTTCTCCTACCTCGGTGTACTCCTTGTAGCGTGATGTGTATGTATTCTATTGTTCCGTTCTCCTACCTCGGTGTACTCCTTGTAGCGCCGGTTGATAAGTGTTGTGTATAGTATTCTATTGCTCTGTTCTCCTACCTCGGTGTACTCCTTGTAGCGCCGGTTGACCTCTGCGATGCTGTCCTTGGTGCCCTTGGTGGAGGGAGAGGAGGAGAAGGCCTGCTTCATCCTACTGGCCCCGTCACGCAGTCTGCTCTGGATGAGGAAGGCCTCGTACAGCTCGTCCACCTACACGCCACGCAGCGCAGCGCACGTGTGCCAAAAGACGACAAACAAAAGATGTTGGTGGGAGGAGTGGAGATCAGATTCACACGAGGTTTCCACTGGACACACACTGGTCTGATTAACCCATTCTGACCTGAGATCAGATTCTAAAAAATGTCAGTCGTTCTTCGATTTTTCAAAAAATAGCAGACCTACAAGCTCGTAGCGCGCCACTCGGTGGCGCGCTATGATCTGCTATTTTTCAATAGCTAAAGCACGACACGATGCTAACACCAAAACGGGTTCCCGTTCAGAATGGGTTAAACCATTCTGACCCGAGATCAGATTCTACAAATGTCTTCTACATCCTGACAGTTTTCTGAAAAAGCTATGTTTCCATGTCAGTCGTTCTTCGATTTTTCAAAAATAGCAGACCTACAAAGCTCGTAGCGCGCCACTTGGTGCCGCGCTATGAGCTTGTAGATCTGCTATTTTTCAATAGCTAAAGCATAACGTAATGCCAACACCAAAAGGGGTTCCCGCCCAGAATGGATTAAAATATGAAGCAATGTACTCCATCATAATTTGTCACTTCCACATAGAGCCTCTCGTTGTTAAAAGTGACAGTGCACGCCGCCCGGTGGGACGCTCACGGAGCACGGGCACGTGACGGACGACGCCGTTCGCCGCTCATTTGAAGGCGTCTGCCAGAGCTCATTATGCACAGCCAACGCTGTCTCATCCCAAACACACAGACACCGCAGTGACGTGCAGGACAAATGTATAACACGGCTTTCAGGTTGTCAGGTTTATAACACGCAGAGCGTCAGCTGCGATGAAAACATAGCAACACGGGACAAGAAGCGTGATCGTAGCTTACACTGGTATGCGAACCGCGTGGTTCACAAACCTCCAAGGACAGTTGACACTGACACGGTTTGATAAATGTTGTTAAAGAATAGAGTGAATTCTTTGTTTAAAACAGGGCACATTCTTAATGCAATACAACAATGCAGTGTGTGCGTGTGTGTTAATAACTACCTTCATGGGGGTAGACTTGCTCAGAACCAATAAGGAGCATGGGTTCAGTGCACTGACTGGTTGGCAGCTCAACCAGTCAGTTCAGAGACTCCATGCTGCTTGTTAGCTGGAACCCCAATAATACATGACTAATGTGTGGATGTAAAGCCTTTTGTCCGTGTTCTTCCTGTGTGAAGACTGTTGAACTGTTACCAACCGTGTGTGTGTGGGGGGGGCATGCACTGGAACCGAGAGCTGTCTATGAGTTGTTTTTAACCATGCACCTCGTGCATTTACTTATTTACTACTGACCTATTGTCCTTGTTTTCTGGCTATAGCTATTATTTTCCCAATTTCCAGAAAACTTCAAATGATGCAGGAGCCTGTATGGCAAAATAATTTCACCCACTTTTCTTTACAACTGACATGACATTCAGGTTGACGTTGTCTGCGGCATGGTTGCGTGCATGTCCGTGGCATGGTTGTGTCACTTGTGCGTATGTAATGTCTATGTGGACCGCTATTCTTTTCCCCTCAACACCAAATTTACTTGCCCCAAAAAATCGCCGTTCTGCAAGCTCAAAACACGTGTTGGGAGCATGTAGAGTTGTAGACCATGGTATCCAATTAAAATCAAATGGCTTGAATTCCTCTTTTCATACTTGTGAACCCAAAAATTAAATGGCATTTGGAAAAATGCACAGAAACTCAGAAAGCTTCACTTGAATTGAACATAGCCAGGTTTCTCTCTCTCTCTGGCTACTCTACTAGGCCCTTTTTTAAACAAGCTCCTCACCTCCCATCCAGTGCCGTCACTATGATTTATATATCTATGCTCAAACCAAGTGGAAGTGTGTAGGGCGAGTGGCAAGGAGCTAGTTTCAAAAAGGGGGTAAGTCTGCCTAATTAAACTAGAACCCTCTCTTTCTATCGCTTATTCTCTCTTTCACTTATTCTCTCTCCCTCCTCTCTGTCATTCCATTTCAATTCTTCCAATTCAAAAGGGGCTTTATTGGCACGAGAAAACAATACGTTTACATCGCCAAAGCAAAAAGTGGAACAAGACAATCAAAACCAAAACAAGGTATACAATGAAATGGTAATGGAGAAATGTGTAAACAAGAGCTGTGTTACATTGCAACATAGAGAAGAACTTTCTCACAAAGCACATTATAATTGTGCATTTGCTGTCAGAAAAAAAAAGGTTATGCATCCACATGGGAAAAGTAAGCCTGGGATACACATTTGATGCAACTGGCAGCCGCATTTCGATGTGCTGCATTCAATTCACTGTGTATAAATATAAACCCTTTGGTCAATTCACTGTATAAATATAAACCCTTTGGGACAAATAACATCTCTCTCTCATTTGCTCTCTTATTCTCCCTCCCCCCTTTCTCTCTCTCTCTGAAAAATAACATGAAAATGCATCAGTTTTGTTTCATATCGCCTCAAACATCCAATCACTGTCACAGTCTATTTCCGCACACACGCACGCAGGCACGCACGCACGCACACACACACATCCTAGGGACATCATGTTAAGTTACGTAAACCAGACGACCCAGTGACACACAAACACACTTATCCTCACCACAGCCACACTGCAATGCAGGCATGCACGCTGGGTATAATGATTTATTCTCCAACCATCCGTAAAGCCTCACTATACCAATAATAACACACCACTTACTGTACAAAACATGAAATACTGTTAACACTTAAACCCTAGTATACAGTATGTTTTGGTTTATAGGGTCACCCTGTCTGTCAGTACTAAGCCCCTACTTTTCAGAACTTCTTTGAAAAAAAAAAGAAAAAGTCTGCTGGAAAGTATGTCCTTTGTAAAGGTTTGTAAAGTAAGTAACTGTATGTGAAAAAATGTAATTCACATGATATAAATACTGTACATAGAATATGAGTATGGATCAGATATTGTATAAAACATATCGTTGCTGTAGAGACTGTATCTTCATATACATTTTCTTTTTTTTCTCCGATCTACAAGTTCTCAATGTGTTGAAACGCAACACAGTGTGTGCTTGTAGATCAGCTATTTTTGCCATAAAATTATTAAAGTTCCTACAACATGAAATTCAACTTTTTTATTTGTTGGGTTTTTGTGGGTTCCCCTACGTGTCTTCTATCCCACAAATACCCAATATTTTGGGTTTTATGTATAGTGGTCTCACAACAGGCCAACTGATTTGGAGGTACACGTGATATCACAGGTCATCTCCCTACTTTGTATAATCCCTCCACATCTCCAGTTCCAAATTAGCATTTAATCTTTGGGGACTGTGGGAAGGGGTGTGGGCCTCATAATCAGTCAAAGATATGGGAGGGGAGCAGCTGGGATGAGGGGGTGGCAGAGAAAATGATTAGCATACACAGCGCCCCACCACATCAGGACATCGTGGTACTGCAGCTCAAAGTGATTTAGAAGCCAGACAGAAATGACTCAAACCATTAGAAATACATTTGAGGGACATAAACAATAAGATAATTGATATTAAATGTTAAAAATCACACCCATGACGTAAAGTGAGGGGAGCTCTAACCATCGTACAACATCATCATCAAGAATGGTGGTCCCTTATTGGCCAAGGGTTCCCAACGACATACATGTGCCGATTTGCTCACACACATATGACGTAAATTCTCCATTCATTGTCAATGGCACTTAATGTTTATGTAAAGACAGAATCTACACTATAGCTGTTTATAGGAGCGGCTAGCGCCCCTCAAAGAGTGGCGCGCTACGAGCTTGTAGCTCTGCTATTTTTGAAAAATCGTGAAAATGTGGCACAAATCTTTGAATGCCGGTATATATTCTTTCAGAAGACTTTTATTATTTTGACATCAGGTCTAAATGGGTTAAAATGCATGCAAGTTTAAGTGGTTAGGTTGGTCTGTGGGTTGTATAAAAATTGAACCAATGAGAAGGATTAACTAGACTAGAGCTTGTAGTACTGTAAACGTAACTGTAACTGTCAATGTAACTACATTGAATCCATTGGAACACAGGTTACCATTTTGGACATACAAGGTTTCCACCCGACAGTGAGAGTATGAGCAATACATTGTACGACAGATATATTGGCTTCAGTTGTGAACAGACAATAGCATGATGTCGAGATGATGCTATGAGGCTTGTGGATAGCATAGAATCTCTAGGATAAAGGGGGAGGGTCCCATTAAACTGGGGCCATTAAGCTGGGGCCATTATCCTGGCTCACAGGGGTTTTTACACATTCATACGCACACGCACGCACGCACGCACAAACAGTGATTATAAGGAGATTAAACCAGGCGGACCACTTCAAAAACAAATCAAAGGCAGACCCTTCTCTGGGGAGGCGTGAGTATGTGTGTGTGTGTGTGTGTGTGTGTGTGTGTGTGTGTGTGTGTGTGCGCGCACACACGCGTGTCGATTAACATCTGAGGACAAGCAGGACGAGGGACGTGTGGGGAATCAAAAAGCCCCAACATGATCACATGCAAATGACACTTTCCAGCACACGGTAAACATGATGCAAACAGGCACACACACACACACACACACACACACACACGCACTTTACTTGTGAGGGCACTAACCATTTTTAATCCTTAACCCTAAGGCTGAAAATAGCAGATCTAGAATAGATTGGCAACTCTTGGCGCGCGACACCAACACGCAACTATGAATGTAATAGTACACCACAACTCCACAAACCCTTTATTTTAACAATAAACCAACATTTTTGATCGGTGCCAACCGTCTCCATTAAGTAAGTCAGTCACTCACACACACACACCCCTACACTAGTTGTGGGGACAATTGGCCCTTAGTTGCAAGTATACTAGCATACACAAACTCACAGCCTATATTATGTAGGATAACATCACATCATAGGCCTTGAATTGAGCCACCTGCTACTTCCTCGCGTGCCAATTACATCTTGGACATCTGCGGACATACAGACGCACACCTACTGGCGCGCGCACACACACACACACACACACACACACACACACACACACACACACACACACACACACACACACACACACACACACACACACACACACACACACACACACACACACACACACACACACACACACACACACACACACACACACACACACACACACACACACACACACACACACACACACACACACACACACACACACACACACACACACACACACACACACACACACACACACACACACACACACACACACACACACACACACACACACACACCCCCTAAATCACAATCTTTATCGTCACATCACAGGTTTAAAGATTATTATTATTATTGTGCATGCAGCTCCATTTTTGGTTACATGAACAGATAAAGGAACAGAGGGGGGGGGGGGGGGGGTGTGGGGGGGAGAGCAAGGATAAAAATACCAGTAAAGCGAGGCATGTCAAGAACAAGCCGGAAATCTAAGACATCTACATAGACAGCATAGTCTCTGGAGCCAGACTGTTGCCTTCCACAATCTCCAAATGCTTCTGTCATAGAGTCTGGAGCAACGGGAGCTCTGACAATGATCAGAGGATGAAGTGGACGTTACGGCCAATGATAATATAAATAAAAATGATAAAAGTAAACAGCAGTACTGTTGGGGCTTTTATGCAAGCAGTCATTTAGTATGCATATTATTATTTATTATCGTGACAACCCGTCGCTTCTCGACAATAACAAAAACCGTCTCTGCAGAGCCATCACTTCAGCTTCTCTACCCGTGCTTTGATTGACGAGCTAAATAGCCAATGAGGGTGCTCTCCCTCCCACCCTTCTGCCGCCGCCTCGGTGGAGAGCTGGCTTAACACTAACACTAATACATATACAGTAGCAGTAGCAGTACAGCGAGGTGTTATCTCGCTATACCTCTGAGTCAGAGGTGTCTTTACAGACAGAATAAAAAGGTACAGCGAGGTGTTATCTCGCTATACCTCTGAGTCAGAGGTGTCTTTACAGACAGAATAAGAAGGTACAGCGAGGTGTTCTCTCTACCTTTGAGTCAGAGGGGCGAAGCTTTGTGTTCCTCTTTACGGACAGAATAAAAAGGTGACGTCTTCTGAAAACAACAACTCACTTCCCGTTTGACCCAAAACGGAGGCCAGGTCACATTTCCTCATTTATTTACTTAAAGTTATCTAGTATAGTATGTAACTTTGCCATGTGTTTACACAACAAACACATGTATATATATTTGTATATGTAAACACATAATTTCCCATTACCAGCAGTCATCAGCCACTGTAGCAGTGTGGTGGTGTTTACCCGCAGGAACACATTTCCCTCACATTTTGGCATTTTCACTGTTTTGTTTAGACAGGGATGTTTTTGAGCTACCCAGTTTGTTTGTTACCAAAGCTAACAAACAGTGAAAACACGAAAATATGACGCGCACGCGCGCACACACACACGCACACACACACACACACACACACACACACACACACACACACACACACACACACACACACACACACACACACACACACACACACACACACACACACACACACACACACACACACACACACACACACACACAAAATGGTCCTCATCATCAAAGTATAGCCCCCCCCCTTATCTCGCTCTGCTCCACTGACTGCCTTGACCTACATCCTCAATGCCAACACAACACTTGGCAACGTGACCACGCCGGTCCAATGATTGGTGTGTGTGTGTGTGTGTGTGTGTGTGTGTGTGTGTAAAGGGTTAACATCTCCCGGTAGATGTCTACTGTGCACTTCAAGATTTGAAAAGGAACACTTCTCCAGGTAACCATGGTTACCTATAGAACAACACTGGTGTGTGTGTGTGTGTGTGTGTGTGTGTGTGTGTGTGTGTGTGTGTGTGTGTGTGTGTGTGTCAGATCATAGGGACCACTAGACAACGATAAAAGGCAGTTTAAAGGATGTACGTCATTGGTTATGAAAATAATGTATTATAATTTTCTAGTTATAGATTGTTGCTGTCCAAAGCTGTTACAATCTGTATACCAATATAGTTATTTAGTCACAAGATCTTGTTACTTTTCATTGGTTACATATTAGCCCATTAAGACCTGGAACACATCTGTGTCACCTTAGCGTTTAAGCACTTTAACCATTATTTTAAACTTCAGCTGCTGAGAAACAGCAGATATACAAGCTCTTAGGGCACGGCACCGAGTGCCACGCTACGAGCTTGTAGATCTGCTATTTTAGAAACATTGTGAAAATGACTGTGTGAAAATCTTTGAATTCTTTCAATAGCAAACATTGAAACTCAAATCTTTGCTCCTGGGAGGTCCCTGGTACAACATCTTTTCAGATGGATGTCGGCGGCCATGGTTTGAGAACCACTGATTTTTCAGAAACTTTTTTTGAAGACATTTGTAGAATCTGGTCTCAGGTCTCAATGGGTTTTAATAAACCCCGGACACACTTCACCACTTTCACCCAGGAATCCCTATTCTAATCTGGACATGCCATTCTAACTCATGCATTTTGAACTTCAAACTAAATCTGCTATTTCTTTTTGCTACTTTTGTATGACACTGCCAATCGACAAAGTAAAAAAAAGATGTGAGCGGGTCATCAAGGCCGCTGTCGCCTCAGGGCATATATATACGTTGCTGTCGGGCAGAAACCTCTCTCCTCGCCCTACTAGGTCATGCTACAGCAGCATGCAAAAGCATTAAAAGTAGCAGATCTACAAGCGTGTCGAGCTTGTCGTTCTGCTACGTTTGCTATGTTTTAATGTAAACCCTGAAAAGTTTGGACATTATATGTTTGTATACGAGTTTTCCACCCGACAGAGTCTATATGTTTTGAGGTGCATGAGGCCACAGTGTACCTGCGTTGGTTACACAATTCTGCTTTGTTGCCTCTGCCGTGTGTATTATTAGTCTACTCGCACACTGTTTTCCTTCACCGTCACGTTCGTAAATGTTCTTAGTTAATGCTCAGTGTTGTGTGAATTTACACAGGCAGGCAATCGAGTTGCGTTTAATTGAATTCAGTCCAACCGTAAAAGAGTGAGAGAGACTCACAAACACACAGACACAGGGCTGGCACCCCGCCCACACACATCTCACCACAAACCAGCAGCTCCATACCAAACATAACAACACACTTTCCAAACACAAAGCCTGCATGTATGGCTGAAGACAGCTGGGGTTTTCCCCAATACATTTTGGATATTCTTTTTTCACCCCAATCCCCCCTCCCCCCCATTCAATCCATGGCTTAACTTGTGATCCTTTTGTCAAATCCTTGTGTCCTTAACACGGATTAAATCATAATAGATGACGCATGACTGAGTCATGACATGAATCCCTATAGCGTGCCTGTTCTGTCCACGTCATTACAGGTGAACGTTCAAGTTCGCCGATCTATACAGGTTCACGGCAGGTGGCAAAGTGACTCACTGTGGGCACTGTAGATCAGCCTACTATAGATCTACTGTAGATCAGCCATGTTCAGCAAAGAGATTTGGTGTAGGGGGGGGGGGGGGAGGGGGGGAGTTTAGGGGGCGTAGTACAGAGCCCAGGGGATCCCGGTAGAGGGCTTAATAGGTTAATGACTTTTTAATGACTAGATTTAGCCAACATTGGTGTGCGTTGTGCCATGCAAGCCTAAAAGCTCTCCAGGAAAGAAAGATGTGTGACGCACATGCAGACACTGTGACATCCGGTGCATCTGGCTTTGTCAAGTCCCTTAAGTGTCTAGACGAACACAATTGGCCCGTGACTGTTCGGGGGGAGCGAAGCTGGCCAGGGAGGGTGATATTTGTCACTGTACTCTACAGGCTGTGGAGGAGTATGGCGAAGGCTGCACACCCTCCCGGTGGGGGCTCCTCACTGGCAGGTGAGTCAGTAGGATACAATAGCAATGACAACACACAAAAGTGTGTAGGAATCAATTAGCCAATCATGCCAAGTTAGGTAATGCCAAAGATGTTTAATTTAGGAAGATAGCCCATCCTAGAGTCTACCTAGTAGTAGTAGTAGTAGTAGTAGTAGTTTTTTGGTCATTAAAACAAATCAATACAGTGCCTGCTTTTTCTTTGCAAAAGAAACATTGACCAAAAAGGTGTAGGCTGAAGCCTATAAGCTTATAGTGCCTACCCTTCTAACAAACAAATGGCTTTCATAGGTAAAATAATACAACAAAGCAAACAAACAGAACTACCTTGCTCATGTGGAACTCCAGGCGTCTCATGTAGCGCTCGATGGTTTTGATTTGCTGCAGACAAGAGGCACAACACACACTATATTTAGACCTGAGGCCCACTCTAAAAACGCCCTCTAAAACCCAAATTGTTATTCAAAAATGTACAGTATGTATGCTGTTACATGTATAAAGCAACAACTAGACACACGAGACACAGAGCATGTTCCTGGATTGAAAGGTATATTACCATCGTATAGGTTGCAAGGTACAATAAGACAAGGTTCAGCCACTAAATGTCGCACGCTCAATGCCTTTCTCATATGGTTGCTAATTTCCATAAATGTACCTTTCCCAACTAAACAAAAGCACACAGGTGATGCCGGCTGTCAGCTTTCAGAGGTAAACAAAAAAAGATTTATTTTTAGAAGACTATTTATTATTTAATTCATTGTCTTACAGGGAAAGTGAGTGATTATTGTATTCCACACCTTTTGAAATGTTCTGTGTATTGTACATCTGCTATTTTTGGCACACAACACCATCATACAACAAAGCATAAATAAGGCGTTATGTTAACTTGTAACTAGGATGTTATGAGGTAAAAATGTTTAACTAAAAGCCCATAACTCACCTTGTCCAGATCATACAGTACTCCCTGGAGAGGAAACACAAGGATGCCGAGTTATTAACACGTCTGATTTCATTAAATAAAGACATATCAAACATGGAGGTACAGTTTAGACGGGGTTGGACTAGCCTGGCATGGCGTAGATATTAGTCTGGAACTTCGACATGGAGTATTCATTTCCGACGGGCGGTTACAAACAGATTTCACAGCAAAAAACAAGTCTCAATTTGAATAGTGGGCTTTAACCCATTCTGACCTGAGATCAGATTCATACGAGGTTTCCACTGGACACACACTGGTCTGATTAACCAATTCTGACCTGAGATCAGATTCTAAAGATGTCAGTCGCTCTTCGATTTTTCAAAAATAGCAGACCTACAAGCTCGTAGCGCGCCACTCGGTGGCGCGCTATGAGCTTGTAGATCTGCTATTTTTCAATAGCTAAAGCATAACATGATGCTAACACCAAAACGGGTTCCCGTTCAGAATGGGTTAATTGGTCAACCCACAACCCTGGGGTGAGCTAAATGTAATTCAAACTGAGGAGTGCCAGACCAATCTCCCAAAGATTCTTATTTTTCCTGTGCCAGATTCCTCTGGTTTCCAGGCTATAGGGTTGGACAGCAGAGTTATAGGGTAAACCCACATGTATTAAGGAGAGGCATTAATATGTTTTGGCCTCTGCCTATGCCTTTTCGATCAACCAAACAGAAATGCTTGATCATGTAATGTGAAATTGTAACGATTTGTTATATTGTTGATGATGATCGAAATGAACTCAAACTAAACTAGAAGACGTCATGTCTCACCAGGCGAGAGTTCCTCTTCATGTCCTTCATTAACGAGGTCAGTTTGTCCAACTCTGTCTGATGGACTTCCAGATACTCACTGAGAGAGAGAGAGAGAGAGAGAGACAGAGAGACAGAGAGAGAGAGAGAGAGAGAGAGAGCATTAAATCATATACTACTCACTGACAGAGACACATGTCAAGGGGAAGCAGACATCTAAGATATATCGGCCTAAACTCACAGCATAATACAGCTGGTATGGTACGGTATGTGCATGAGGTTAGACATTATGAAGATTGTTTTAAGATGAGGTTGAAACGGGTTCCTTTAATCTTAAAGGAGTACTACTGACAGTACAGACAGACAGACAGTATAGCTGGACTCACTCCAGGCCTTGTTTCAGTGCATTGTAAACGTCCTCCAGTCGTTTGGGTTGAGGCTCTCTGGAGGCGCTGCCCCCCTTGTGTCCCGACAGGTGGGCTTTCTTGGGCTTCGACGGGGTCTTCTTCTGCACCGCAGAGTTCCCCATGAACGAGTTACACCTACACACACACACACACACACACACACACACACACACACACACACACACACACACACACACACACACACACACACACACACACACACACACACACACACACACACACACACACACACACACACACACACACACACACAATGGGTCAGGCTTCCTCTGCACTGATTCAGTTCTTTGCCACTACGCTCTTTTGCATGGTGAAAGAATTTCGGAACATTTCGTCCGAAAAGTGTTTGAAAGGGGGTCCCATTTGCACGAATGTCAAGTGCAAAAGCAACACCCACCCACCCACCCACACACTCACACACACACACACACACACACACACACACACACACACACCTGGTGCACACAGTCAATAAATAATACAGTATACAGACATATTATACACCCTTTACAAACACCCTGCCTGATGCAAGGAAGACAGTAGCAGGCTAAGCCCATAACGATCAGCATAAACCACAGCCAGCTGATGTTACAGTGTTACCTGGTAACCATGGTTACAATGTTACAGATAAAGTTACTGCTACAGTACAGTACAGTACAGTACAGTACAGTACAGTACAGTACAGTACAGTACAGTACAGTACAGTACAGTACAGTACAGTACCACTCACTTCAGATGGGTCTGATTTTTGAGTGGTGCAACCACTCCCTTACGGAGCTATGTGTGTGGGTGGCTGGGTGGGTGCCTGGGTCTGAGCACGAAAATAGCATGGTTGTTTTTCGCCACCTGTGCGCAACCTAACACACACACAAACACACATATTAACTGTATATAATATTATGATATCGGGTGTGCCAGTACAGTACAGTGACAGTACAGTACAGTAGAGGGTACACTAGAGGGACCACCACACGGTGACTCTGTCATTTCTCAACCATTTCTGACGTGGGGCGGCTTGCCGGAATTGGCCCGGACCCCTGGGCGAGTTCCGGGGACCCCCCCCCCCCCCCCCCCCCCCGCTGTATATAAATCTAGGGCGCACTGAGCGACGACATTGTGCAGCCTTGGCAGTCGCGCGCGCGCACACACACACACGCACACACACACACACACACACACACACACACACACACACACACACACACACACACACACACTATATGGCCCTTCATGCACACACTCAGTCATGTTCACGTATGCATAAGCAGTAGCACAACACAACATACTCATGGTTTCAGTGCTTGCTCACTGACTACAATGCACGCAATCACAGACGGACCCCCCCACACACACACACACACACACACACACACACACACACACACACACACACACAGTATATGGCCCTTCATGCACACACACACACCATAGTCACACAGAAGCCGCAAGTAGCCGTGTACACATCCGACACACACGCGGAACGAGAGACAACGCAACGACACACACACACACACACACAACTCTGCACCCTGCTCGTTAGCAGAATGGCAGAACGTCACGCGCTGTCACCTCGCCCATGCTGCATTCATTCCAACCAATTACGTCCATTCTGTTCACAGCCGTGGCTCAAACACACACTGTCTTACACCCAAACACCTGTACCTACTGTAGGGTTATCAGCGCTGTCCGGACCTTGTACGAACAAAACTAACGGTACTTTTTTAGGAAATGGAAATACGGTACACATACCATGAAACTGTTTCTCAATGCAGTTATTATTGAGTCAAGTATCAGAGGATCTACAAGCTCACTCGCAACGCGTTTCCAGCCTGCAGATGTGCTGTACTTCCGATACTTTCGTGTGCCGCTGTAGCATGAAGTGACAAAGGAACATTTGGCGGAGCTGTTAAAACAGCTTCCTGTGTTAATGATTTTGAGACCCAATTTAGGCATAAGGTAGCTCTGTTCCATAGCTCTAATGCGTTGCATTATACGTGTGGTGGGGGGCTCAGAGTGCGTCCACTAAGGAAAGTAGTCTTTCTATTGACACAACCCGCCTTTGTTTTGGCGAGTAGCAAAAACGTTCTTTTTATTTTCGCCAAAGAGGAGAGGCTGGTCTGATTTCGATTTGAGATTTAAAATTGTAAGTCCCATAGCCTTGTACTGCGCAGGGCAGAATGGTAGAAGCAGTAGAAGGTTATGGATCAGAGCTAGGCGTAAGGGAGCGTACACGGAGATGGGGTGTTGGTGGTGGCACCGTTATGTAACGGACATGGAACTGGTTCTATCATCTCCTGAGAGTGTTTAATCCTCGCGGGAACCCATAGGCCTGCTGGGGCCATGGCTGCAGCATGCAGCTTAAAGAATGGAACCCGTAGGCCTGCTGGGGCAGCATGCAGCTTAAAGAATGGAACCCGTAGGCCTGCTGGGGCAGCATGCAGCTTAAAGAATGGAACCCGTAGGCCTGCTGGGGCCATGGCTGCAGCATGCAGCTTAAAGAATGGAACCCGTAGGCCTGCTGGGGCCATGGCTGCAGCATGCAGCTTAAAGAATGGAACCCGTAGGCCTGCTGGGGCCATGGCTGCAGCATGCAGCTTAAAGAATGGAACCCGTAGGCCTGCTGGGGCAGCATGCAGCTTAAAGAATGGAACCCGTAGGCCTGCTGGAGCCATGGCTGCAGCATGCAGCTTAAAGAATGGAACCCGTAGGCCTGCTGGGGCCATGGCTGCAGCATGCAGCTTAAAGAATGGAACCCGTAGGCCTGCTGGGGCCATGGCTGCAGCATGCAGCTTAAAGAATGGAACCCGTAGGCCTGCTGGGGCAGCATGCAGCTTAAAGAATGGAACCCGTAGGCCTGCTGGGGCAGCATGCAGCTTAAAGAATGGAACCCGTAGGCCTGCTGGGGCAGCATGCAGCTTAAAGAATGGAACCCGTAGGCCTGCTGGGGCAGCATGCAGCTTAAAGAATGGAACCCGTAGGCCTGCTGGAGCCATGGCTGCAGCATGCAGCTTAAAGAATGGAACCCGTAGGCCTGCTGGGGCCATGGCTGCAGCATGCAGCTTAAAGAATGGAACCCGTAGGCCTGCTGGGGCCATGGCTGCAGCATGCAGCTTAAAGAATGGAACCCGTAGGCCTGCTGGGGCCATGGCTGCAGCATGCAGCTTAAAGAATGGAACCCGTAGGCCTGCTGGGGCCATGGCTGCAGCATGCAGCTTAAAGAATGGAACCCGTAGGCCTGCTGGGGCAGCATGCAGCTTAAAGAATGGAACCCGTAGGCCTGCTGGGGCAGCATGCAGCTTAAAGAATGGAACCCGTAGGCCTGCTGGGACCATGGCTGCAGCATGCAGCTTAAAGAATGGAACCCGTAGGCCTGCTGGGGCCATGGCTGCAGCATGCAGCTTAAAGAATGGAACCCGTAGGCCTGCTGGAGCCATGGCTGCAGCATGCAGCTTAAAGAATGGAACCCGTAGGCCTGCTGGGGCCATGGCTGCAGCATGCAGCTTAAAGAATGGAACCCGTAGGCCTGCTGGGGCCATGGCTGCAGCATGCAGCTTAAAGAATGGAACCCGTAGGCCTGCTGGGGCCATGGCTGCAGCATGCAGCTTAAAGAATGGACGACTGTCCTCGCCGAGATGAGCCGTCCTGCTCTCATGTTATAACGATGCCAGTGTTTTATGTTCTAGGTTTATTTTATGTTCTTCAAACTCAAATCACACGTTTTTAATTTGGCCATGCGTTAACGTGTCAATAAAGCGTTAATTTGGACAGCACTCGTTTTTAAAGGTTTCATGACATTAATTTTCATTTATTTTTCGTTTTTTCTTTCAGGTTTTATGACCTCAATTACACAAAAAAAAACGGAACTTTGAACCTTCAGGGCTGGATACTCACCGCGAGCGTCTCTCCTGCAGCGTGCTGAAGCCAGCGAACGACTGGCTCCGGATGATCCCATTGGGTCCTCCAGGGGAGTGGGTTCCTGCCGCCATGATCTCCGGGACGCGGGAAGACACTCCTGGAGGAAGAGACGAGGACAAAAGACATGGCGTTAGAAGGACCCTGAGGCTAGCCAACATCTCTAGACACGGCGTTAGAAGGACTCAGAGGCTAGCCAACATCTCTAGACACGGCGTTAGAAGGACTCAGAGGCTAGCCAACATCTCTAGACACGGCGTTAGATGGACCCAGAGGCTAGCTAACATCTCTAGACACGGCGTTAGATGGACCCAGAGGCTAGCTAACATCTCTAGACACGGCGTTAGATGGACCCAGAGGCTAGCTAACATCTCTAGACACGGCGTTAGATGGACCCAGAGGCTAGCTAACATCTCTAGACACGGCGTTAGATGGACCCAGAGGCTAGCTAACATCTCTAGACATGGCGTGAGAAGGACTCAGAGGCTAGCTAACATCTCTAGACACGGCGTTAGATGGACCCAGAGGCTAGCTAACATCTCTAGACATGGCGTTAGATGGACCCAGAGGCTAGCTAACATCTCTAGACACGGCGTTAGATGGACCCAGAGGCTAGCTAACATCTCTAGACATGGCGTGAGAAGGACTCAGAGGCTAGCTAACAAAACATCTCTAGACATGGCGTTAGAAGGACCCAGAGGCTAGCGAACATCTCTAGACATGCTGTCTCTACGAGGCAGCCAAGACACTTGAAGAAATGGTCATAATGGAGATGTGTAATTGCCAATAGATGCCAAAAAGGATAGATCAATAGGTTCTTGTACTTGTTTTTTTTTACTTGCTACTCTGTGGTATATCTAATGCATTACAGCCGTACAGTGCATTACAAACATTCTTGTTTTAAAGTTCAACAGTACAATAAAATAGGTTTCGGAAAAACATTTGAGGTGACAGTAACATGAAGGAGATTCGGCACTGCCTTGGGTTGGGTGGGTGTAGTTGGATGTAGATCCCATAGGCTGGGGGGACGGGAATGGTCGGTTGAGACACAACCAGCTTCTGTTTTACTAGAAAATATCACAATAAAATGTATAGCAAAAAAAAAAAAAACTAGTCTAGCCTCTAGATGTCGCTCTACACTCCACAACACCTGTGGCATAATGTTCCTCATTTCCCTGAGTCACATGATCTACACGGGTCTTGTAGCTAATCATCTCTAAAGGGGAAAGAAACGTACCTACAAGCGGAAGCGGAATCAACATGGATTAACGGCTGACCCGGCAAAACAGACAGCGGCGCGTCACTGAGCATCACAACGTGCCGTGAGCATGTAGATAGATAGGCCTATTTCCAAGTACAAATCAGGCTTAAGATATGCGTAAAAGTTCAGCCGACACCCGAGTCAGTCAACCTCAAATATTCTGTGGGTGATGCTTCACTGGAATGCGTAGTCATTGTGCAACGCAAGGCCGGCTGCGCTCGCAGCAGCGGCAGCGATGTGGCAGTGATGATGAAGATGACGAAGATGATGGTGGCCCTGTGCGATGTGGACTAGCAGCATTCAGAGCCTGTGCCAACATGTCTGCTCTCCTCCGGCCCCGTCTGTCACCCGTGTTAACAACACCGGTGTTGCCAGATTGTGCGAGAGAGAGAGAGAGAAACAAGCAGCCAGGTCTATGAAAACAAAGCCCAGAAGAAGCCAACGCACTTAGGCCAAAGGAGCACTCTAAACGTACAATGCATCCGCTATTTGCAAATGGCAAATCTACAAGCTCATACCATGTGATGCATGAGCCTTTTTAAACACAGATCTGGTATGGGACGGGAGTACCTTCCAGATGGGGTCCGAGGACAAATGCATATTAATCTGGGGGTCCTTGACATGAAATTGTTTGAGAACCACTACTTTAAACAACATTAGGAAACAAGCCCAAATAAGCAGCTATACACTTATGAAACAACCCCGCCCACCTAAAAAAAAAAGAAAACTAAAGGAAAAAAGAAAATGCATTTCGCAGCTACCAATATTTACTTTGGTGACTTCACAGAATTACAAGCCTATGGTTGCTTATAATAATAAGACATGGCAACACTGAAACTGTTACTCTTTAACACCTGTTACTCTTTCACACCTTCTGTCAGGTGTCAACCACCAATAACCCTCTGTGCACGACTGCACGTGGTGGCCTATGTGTGTGTGTGTGTGTGTGTGTGTGTGTGTGTGTGTGTGCGCGCGCGTGCGTGCGCTTTGTGGGATCTGTACATATGTTTTTCCACCAGGACTCACAGAGGCTGACTTTGTGTGGTTGCACAATGTTGACATAACCTAAGATGCCTCATTATTATTATTATTATTTATTTTTTTCCTTTGGGGTCCAAAACTATATGTTCAGGGGACAAGATCAGATATTAGTGCCTTAGATTTTGCGTGATGTTTTTGTCAAGTTGTTTTGTACACCCGGGGTTCAAGTTAAGCAGGGTAATAACAACCTTGTGTAAGAAGCCGTCTGAAACACATTTCCGTTTGAGAAGAAAATAATTCCGGCTAGGTGCGACTTTGGAAACCACAGGCGTCAACACTGCATTTTGTAAAAAGGTTACAAAACGCATGTAAACAACAATGGTATGTGCATCCTATAACAAAAGATTACCAGTTACCAGGCCTCTAGACGTTTAGCCGCCATTGTACGCACTGCACCCCTATAAAATCTAATTCCACGCGGAGCAAATTCCTGGAAAGCCAATCTACACCAATCCTAGCAGCCACTTATCTAATAAGCCTGCAATAGAGTGGCATCCTCTCTCCTCTCCTCTCCCTCAACCAGAGTCCGCGGCTATATTTAGCTAGCACGAGCCTGTCAGGAGACCACAAAGGCTTTTGTTTTCTCTTCAATTTGGCGATGTTGGACATTAGACAGAGGGAGAGGGCTGTAAATAGACGCTCAAGGGGGGTGGGTGGGTAATAATGTTAACATCAGAGACCCCAGAAACAAAGGGAAGCGCCAAGTTAAAAATAATATAAAAGTTCATACAGTCTTGTATATCGTTGCAAAACCTCTTATCTCCATATTTTAATGTTTATTTTTATTTTTTATTCTGTAAATTAATGCCCTATTACTTCATACAGATCATACGCAACAGTGTCACATAAAAGCATCAAACATATAGCTCGACAAGCTCAAACAAGCATGGTTCCAGTGTAGTGATTTCGTCACAAGTTCTGGTTAATATTTTTCATGGATGGCCCGGGTGGCACTGCATGGCTAGTGTAGCGGTCCGGACACCTATATAAGTATATACTGTATATACCTTTATTGAAAGGATAATCCCCTTGAGATGCCTCATCTCATTTTCGAGGGGGTCCTCAACACAAATGAACAGTACATACAAAACAGTACACAAACAATACATCCATATACACACACACACACACACACACGACAAAACAGAACAAAAGGTTGTTGAGTGAAAATTGATTATTTAACATTGAAATAAGTGATTGATCGTCACAAGTATGCCAGGCTATGCGATACCATGTCATTTATCACATATTTCTGTTAATTTCTGTTAACAGCTGATGGGGGAAAGTAGACCCTTTAAGCAGTTACTATTACTTTAAGAGTGTGCAGCTGAGCTGTGCCCAAGCAAGGTCACATAGTGACAGGGCGATTTCTATATAGTGTCAGGGAGAGGCAGTGACACGTCAGATATCTCCAGGACCGACCAACCTCGGGACTGTGCTTCGAGGGGCCCCCCGATCCGCGGACTGATATGATCGAATCTGATTCGTGATGTATACAGGTCGTATCTGCTTTCATATGTGTCTTTGCTGTTCATATGTATATCACATGACCATTCAATTTGGGATAATTATGGGCAATCAATAAATGCCAGATCGTGTGAATCCATGATTTTAAGTGTACAGCCTGTTTATTGGACTATTAGATAACCCTCTCATAGAATGGCACATCACAGCCATGTAAATCCACACCAACTCCGTTCAAATAAACGTCAGTGTTCAGCTGACTTGAAGGCAGCCCCAGTGTGGCCAGGGACGACCGGCAGATGACCCCTGCGCAAGTGCTGGAGGTACCACCCACGCATACGCGCACACACACAAACACACACACACACACACACACACACACACACACACACACACACACACACACACACACACACACACACACACACACACACACACACACACACACACACACACACACACACACACACACACACACACACACACACACACACACACACACACACACACACACACACACACACACACACACACACACACACACACACACACACACACAGGAAGGAACAAGTGTTTCCTTCATGGCAACACACACCAGCTCTACCATGAGTTCACTACATACCTGAGGGAGGGAAGGAGAGAGAGAGAGAGAGAGAGAGAGAGAGAGAGAGAGAGAGAGAGAGAGAGAGAGAGAGAGAGAGGCAGGGGTGGGGGGATTAGCAGGCGTTGACACCAAGGGTTGCCCAAATAAAAGTTTGTAGTTTGCTTGCTTTCACGTTGCCCGACCAAGTGCTCGTTTGAGAGGGGACAAATCTATCTGAGACTGACAATCTGACAATCCAAAGGTTTCATTTTACGCTCTCAAGAGTTAAATTATTGTTACACATCTGCATTGCTTAATTTGCAAGAAGTCTACACAATTCAACGTTTGCCTGTTATCTCTCCTAATGGTACCAACATCAATACAGAATCTTGTCCAACGACAACAAAATATTTGTTCGTTTTGGATCTGAGCGGCTAAATCTCATAAAATGGTGGTCCGTGGATCAAATAGTAAATACCCAATACATACTGGGCTTTGATATGAAAAGGGTTGAAAACCACTGCCTTAATAGATTGCCCACAGAGGGCTGTACTTTGCGTGTCTTAAGTACCAGGTCTTATTACTTAACTTAAGACCTGGAGGCGTGGTCAATGCTCCTTGGCCACTCAGAAATTAATAGCCAAATGGCATTGATCACGCCTCAAGGTCTTAAGTTAAGTAATAAGACATGGTACTTAAGACACGCAAAAAATACAGCCCAGAGAGTCAAACACATCGCACTCCGTCAACAAGCCGAGGGGTATATCTGGCCCCCCTTGCTTCATACACCTATTGTTGCTGTTGGTTTTGTTGATGATGATGATATGCATTGTATTGTATGTAGGCCATTGATGATTAATTGAGTACACAGACAGGACCACAATGGAAACAATCCCCCAGTGATTTGCTGTCGTGTTATCCTCATTGTATTTGCTGCAGCCGTTTGTTAGTAAAGTAATCAACACTCAATCAATGCATTCATTTTTGCAAACCTCACATTTGTGATTGTCCTCCGTCTTCACTTTTCTGTAGTCATTTTTTATCCTCAATACGTACTTTGCTCAGCCAATCAACTCATTGATATGGGGTGATCAGCCATCGCTATGATTCACACAAACACACAAAGCCAGGCATAGGAGGGGCTGTTACTTTTTTAAGTAAGTAACAGAAATGTAATTTAGATTCATATCAAATGTTCCATGTCCAATGCCAAAAACCCAATTAAATTGTTAATCACAACTATTTGTGTGGCAATTAATCGTTCACTTAAAATGTGTAATTGTAGCCCTAGCAACAACTGCAAATTATGTCCTTTTTGAGGGGCGCTAGCCCGTCCTATGCCTAGCTTTGTCTGTTTGTGTGTACCCCATCGAGATGATTTGATGGGCTGAGCAATGTGTGTACCCCATAGCGATGATTTGATGGGCTGAGCACGGAATGTGATGTATGATGATGTGTGATGATAACCCCTCACTTCACACGAGTGTGATTCTTTAAATTGCATTCAGTCATGTGAACAGGCTTCGACACAGTCGATGAACGGCGGCCAGGGACACAGGTGGTTCACAGTGCACCGGTAGTTCGAAATGGACTCAACATCGGAGGAGGATTTGGAGAACGAGAGAGCATCGAAATAAAAAGAAAAGAAAGAAAGAAACATGTCATAAAGTGATGACGTGGTTTAAGGAAGGACTTCGGGAGGACACCAAGTGATGACGTGGTTTAAGGAAGGACTTCGGGAGGACACCAAGTTAGTGTGCTTGTCATTTGAAAGGGAGATGCCAGAAGGAATATATCTTGAATGAGTTATAGGGTGAGGCTTTATGAGAGAGCTCCACTAAGATGCTATACTGTTACTGTCAACAATACGGGCACGTAGTGGCTGTCTGGAGGGGCAAAAAACTATTTGGGAGGTGTGGGAAAGACGACTGCAAAGAGGAGTGCAAAGAAGAACAAGCTATTAGTGTATACATTGCGGACCATCAAGGAAGTGAAGAGACACAAGATGAGAGCTGAATGGGGAATGTCGTATGCAGAAGCTGTAAAAAAAAAAAAAAGCGGAGGGGCACCAAAGATTGTGGCGTGGAACGAAGAGAACAGGAGGAAAAGAGGAATGCTCATAAAACCGAGATATGTATGTATGGACAAGACAAGATTCCTATAGCTTTCATAGCAATGGTAATCAAAGAGGAAGTCCGAGAGGATCCAGATGACGCTGGAAGCAGCTAAAAGATTTTTTAATGTGGAAGACGTCACTGGGGAGGATTTAGATGAGGGGAGAATTTACAGTGACTCAGACCCATGAGGGCTGAGTGACTGAATGGACTATGAATGGACTGTCTACAGGGGATGGAATCACAGGGTGTTTTATTTTACCTTTCGAATGGGATACGGATATTACTGAGTTATACTCCCGAACTGTGGAGGGCAGCATTGCACTGAGTTTGCAAGCCTGCCGGAAACTTAAAGAAGAAGAAGAAGAAGAACAGGCTTCTATATAGTGTAGAAAGTGAGAAGGTCGGGGGCTCAGTGGGTCACCAGACTCACCACCACCACCAGTGGAAAAACTCTGTCAGGAACACAATGTCAGGTCTGTGTGTTGTTCTGTTCCGTTTGTCGGGGGGGGGGTTCATTGTGACAGCTTTTTCCACTCATCCATCCATCCTTCTGTATCTAGTCTATAGAGGACAGGGGCCACCTGCACGCACACCAAGATGTCACATAGAACACACACACACAAAATCGACCAGCAACCTGACACCGGTTCCTTTGGTCCTGGAGGGAGGCGACAGTGATACCTCAGACAGAAACACAAAGACACTGGCCCCCAGGACACAGACTAGAGCCTTGTTCCCCTCTGGGAGGGAGGGGAGGGGGGGGGGGTCCTATCTATTTATAGATTCTTAACATGGAGCACCCAGGGGGGGCCACTGGCTGCAGGAATGCCCCTGAACTGACCAATGGCAAGAGACAATGACTGGGGCTGCTCTGGAATGCTATACCTGTACACCGTTAAAACTAAACACTGTCAACCTGGTAGCCGGTTTATGCAGCGAAAGGTCTGAAATGCTTATTATTTATTTGTGTATTTATTTATACAGTGTGATCTATAGTAAACTAAACTCAGATTTCAAACATGGATATTTGGAGGGTACTGTTTACCCAACAATCAACAACGGCAGGGATGATTTGCTTATTTATTTTCAATCACAGTATCACAGTTCTTATATGAGGCGATCTAAAATCCCCCTATGGGGCTTACAATGCGAATAAAAAGGTACATGAACCCGTGGACTTAGCGCCCTCTGCCGATATTGACGACAGACTTCGGTGCTCATACCAGCAGTCAACAGCCACTGGTTTGGAAATCTAACTGTGAAATACAAGTCTCAAGTAAATAGGCTAGCAAACATGTCTGGGAAGATCATGGGCATGTCCACCCCACCCATCACTCCCCAGACCATCTTTGAACAAGCAGTGGTGAGACAGGCTCGGAATATTGTATCTGACCCCTTGCATGTACTGTACCGAGAGTACGAGCTAATGCCATCCGGTAGGAGGTATAGAACTCCACGATGTGTATATAATAGATTCAAACACTCTTTTGTTCCCCTGTCAACTAAAATGCTCAATCAGGGATTGACGAATGCACTTTAATGACTATAGTTGCACTTTATCAAGGGAATGTGTGCAATATCTCTGTTTTGTGTATGTGGGTGTTTCATGGTGTTTTTTCTTTTCGTATGTGAACATGTCTGTTATTTGTATGCAGCTGTGACTCTGTCTCCAAGACAAATTTCTCCCAAGGGAGACAAATAAAGATAACCTTGAACCTTGAGTAGTGTGGTGGTGGTTACCTGCAGAAACACACTGTCCTCTCACTGTCTTTTGTTGTTTTCACCGTTTGTTTTGTTAGACGGGGATGTCTTTGGGCTACCAAAACAAACACCAAACTACAGTGATCTCTTCTCCAGCAGTGTGGTAATACACCATATACTCTAGTGGCTGATGACTTCTGGTATAGGGAGAAACGAGTGATGGTATAGATAGAGGGAAATGGGTAAAAATAGCAATAAAGCAAAGTTACACTATGCCTTTAACTCTGCAAGACCTATGGCAACATTTTTATTTGTATTATTTACTTAATTAATATAAATTTGTTCTGTTCTTTTTTTCATCTAAACATCATCATTGATGTTCATTGTTTAGTCTTGCAATGCCATTGGTCATGATATTCACAGAGGCAGATCACACAACTTCAAAATCTCTGGGCTCTGTGCAATTTTGAATGATTTTTAACCTATGACCTTTGACCTTGAACCCTGAAAAAAGTAAGTAAAATGCGTGTAATATATATGTTTTGTCTAGAACATGTTTTATTTATATATTTTCATAAAACTTTATTATATAGATTTATTTTTAACATAATTTCCTCTGCCCTTGCCGGGTCTGAAGAAGAGCCTGCTGGCCTGAGAAATCACCAAATGAATTCTGCACACAGGGAGTCTTCTACTTTGTTTAGTTTCACGACAAGTTGAACTTTTGATCCAATGGCCAGCCCTAGTAGCTGTGAGTGGGTTCTGTCTTCATCTCAGCGGAATGTTTTTAGAACCGGCTGACTGCAATAAAACACTCAACTAAAGACCAAATCTGGTCCTGGTGGACGTTAATTATTACAGAACGGCGCCGCAACAACAAATTAAGCACGGAGGCAGCATTATGTGGACTCTGTCGGGTGGAGAAACCTTGTATGTCCAAGAGAGCTACTTTTCAGGAGACGGCGCAAAAATAAGCCGTGTTCCATTGGATCAAATGTGGTCATTATTTTATTACAACAAGCACTCGTTTATACTTGTCATTGGTTGAACTAGACCGGTGCCCGACTCTAGAGCGGGAGGCGGACTATTTTCCGACAGCATTCTAGCCGACGGGGCAACGGTCCGCTCCGCAGCGGGGGGACATTCGCTGCGATGCGAAAAAGCGATGGTCCGACATGCGCTGCTCCCGTGCTTGCGGTTAGGGTTAGGTTAGGATTGAGGTTTCGGATCAATATGCTGTCGGAAAAAAGACCTGCACCCCTCTAGAGCACAGAGTCGATAATGATGGAAGTTGGAGAGATCCATGCCCCACCCGGCTATGCAATACCAGTTGTACCCGTAGCAGAGTCTGTGTCCCTTTTATGTCTCTCTGTGTCCCTTTATTCCTATATATGGAGTTCTGTGTCCCAAATATGGAGTGTTGTGATGTCAGAACAGGCCAGCACCTTGTGATGTCAGCTGTGGCCCGGGGAGAGGCCTTTTGTGGCGGTTCTGGACAAACCGACTAGACACCGGGCACTGCACTCCCTGTGGGGATGTGGAACGTGTTCACACACACACACACACACACACACACACACACACACGGTGCAAATATAGTTCGATATCAAACCCAAAGACGGAAAAAAACTCGTTTGACAGAATAGGGTATTAAAAACAACCTAAAAATAACTGTTGAAATATGGAGATACAAGGTTTCTGCCAATGGTATCCAAAGTAACACAGTGAACAAACTCCTTCACTAAATTGAGCTGACAGACCCTGACATACACACAGCATGTGACCTACATTCAGATGACAGTAAAGGAGCGCTTCACTGGATTCAAATTATTGCAGGAAATTAATGTAATCTAAAGCCTGATTTTCTTTTATTATTTTATACGTTACATTTTTTTCGTGGTTCTCAAATAATTTAATGTTAAGGACCCCTAATTTATCTGAACATATTTTGTGCCAGCAACCGCTTAAGAGAATATTTGTGTTTTTTTCCCCCCTTACATTCTTCCAAGATTTCTCAATTTTCTTTTGAAAATAGCAAATCTTCAGGCTACACGTTGTGACGTTGTGAATCGATGCATTGTGAGCTTATAGAATAAAATATAGGGTGAAACTGAATTAACTCATTTTTCTGGGGACCCCCAGAAGGACCTGAATGACCCTTGGACCCCACTCATTTATATGCATAGCCAGTGGTCATGGTAGGATATATAAACCTCTCACATTTAGAATAATGTTAACCATCCTGCATGGACCATCCTGCATTCGTCTAAGTCTAACCTGAATAACATACCGTACATACAACTTGTTATAGGTCATCCAAACAGCAGCAAATAAAACTACAGTACATGCAACCCAAAAACAATATTCAGGGCATTTCAGTATAGGCAAAGTATGACTAAATCTTTCTATAATAGCAAAGGCCTATCGAGCCTAACAAGCTCACGGTGCGATGCAATGCGTTGTGACCTTGTATCTATGTTTTGGCTATTGTCTGTCTGTCTGTCTGTCTGTCTGTCTGCAATACTGCTGGGTGACCTAAAGTGGCACTGTCGAGCAGCCTATTCACACGGAGCACTATAACAATAAAAATATAACTAACAATAAAACTGTACCATACAGTACAGTAACAATTACTGTAGATCAGCCTAGTGTTTAAATAGTTAAATGGTTTACAAACTAAACCAACCAGTTTAAACACCAGCACTGTGTCCTGGGGAAAACTTAGCAGATCGGCAATTTTCAGCTGAGAATAGTGAAAACAGAAAAGTTACTAGCATAGAGCTGTGAGGGACTCCACTCAACCAAGTCTACGGTTGAAGTGGTTAATGTATTTGCACACTTAAGTTGCACACACACACACACACACACACACACACACACACACACACACACACACACACACAAAGTACCGTTCTTAAAAACCTCTTCAGCATCATCTCATGTATGTTTTCCAGCGTGGGAACAGCCACAGTGGTCTGTCTCTCGCACTGAATTGTGGGAAGGTGCCAACGAGCGTACCCACGCTGAATACAAGCTGCCACTCACAGCATTCACACTGCCGGTCCTTTTCCCTTCCATGGCCCTCACACCCCAAGTAGGCTTATGTGCCCTCCCTTCACACGGGTAAGAGTGTGTGTGCGGGTGTGTGTGTGTGTGTGTGTGTGTGTGTGTGTGCGGGTGTGTGTTGAGAGTGATCCAGTATTCTAAACTGCAACTTGGCAAGCCTGCCAAAGTGTCACACAGCGGTGGGGAGAGGGGAGGGGGTGGGGTGACGTCATGGCCAAGGACACTCACAGGGAGAAGGTTAATATCAATTTGCTGTGAAATCCAGAACATCCATTTAACCCCCGCCCGAGAGTGGACGGTCCCTCCGGGTTCAATTAACACCCACCCTTTAAGGTCTACAATGTGGTGCCACATCTTCAATATCCACCAAGTATAGTTTGCGTGCGGGTGTGTGCGGGTGCGTGTCTGTGTCATGGTCCGTATACAAGAGACATTGTTATTTTTATTACGATAACAAATGATTTGGGGAGTTAAGACTTAGACACTTAGTAAAAGATTCAGGTTGGGGTTACGGTTTTTAAGTTTTTTTTTTTTACATTTAGAAGTTAGGTTTAGGGGTTGGACTTGGAGTCATAACTGATTTACGCTATATGGCAAGTTGTGAGCTTAGCCTTGTATATCGTCGATTTCCAGTGCACGGCAACGCAGCTAATATAAGTGTAACTCAGCTTTTAGGGATACGGTAACATGCACAAAACAAATTAATACAATAAAAACAGAAAAAGGCATTTATTTTCTATGCACCTTTTGATTTTAGAAAAAACGTGATGCGCTCACAAAAATAATAATACAAGTGCGTGTGTGTGTGTGTGTGTGTGTCTCAATAGCCGAGAGTGAATGAGAGTCTTAAAGGGGCGAGGGGGGGGGGTGGGGGGGATGAATAAATGAATAGATAAAATGCACAATTGAGAAAGCCATGAGAGAGAGAGGGGACTCTGGCCGGTCCCACAGGGCGGCAGGGCCCCATTCAGGGACCCCCAGGGGACCCCCGAGTCCACGGTCAGGATCACACATAGAGTGTCATTACCAGACCGCGCTTAAACATTCATTGGATTTTGGGAGTTCATCAGCGTCCTTTTGTCTCTCCACGGGTAAAACTAATTACACTCTTGGACTCCATTTGCCTGCGCCTGGGTTCCTCACAATGGGTGGAATAATCTGAGTAGAGATTACATGCTTTAATGGCTAACTAGATTAAAGAGAGAGAAGAATAAAAAAGCTTGCTAATATAAGGGCCATTCTGCTCAAAGCACAGGATCTCCAGATAGAGGAAAATGTAAACACTTATTTCTTTATTTTTTTAACATCAGTAGTAGAACCAGTGGTTCTCAATCTCAACCTCTGGCCGTGACCCCCCAAAATAAACATAACCACACACACACACACACACACACACACACACACACACACACACACACACACACACACACACACACACACACACACACACACACACACACACACACACACACACACACACACACACACACACACCTCAAGGAATTCAAGTTAGTTTGACTCGCGTCCACAGATACATAGGCCTATTGTGAGAATAGCAGATCTACAAGCTCACAAGCTCTGCTGTACTGCACCTTCTGCCATCTTTTTTTTTCAACCCGCACCATGTCTAACATGATGTACACACCTGCTATTACACCATGTCTATTGTCTAACATGATGTACACACCTGAATTACACCATGTCTAACATGATGTACACACCTGCTACTTTACACCATGTCTAACATGATGTACTGTACACACCTGCTGCTTATTGCTGTATGTCAAACACACACCTGAGACATGGATGTGCGTGTATGGTACACACCTGCAAGACCATACAAACACACATGTTGTTCCGTGACACACGCACACATGTCCGACGTACTAACAGTCCAAATAGTCCGACACCCTACCTACCCGAACCTAACCCTAACCTCACAGGGAAGCCACACATATGTCCTAACCAGTCCTAACTGGCAATGTTTTGATCCGATGGTCATTAGACAGACAACCAACCAATATCCCTAACCTAACCATAACCGCAAGCACGGGAGCAGCGCATGTTCGAGCTGTAGTTTGACTGTTGTTCCCGCATGTCGGACTAGTGCTCCGTCGGAATTGCGTCCGGATCCCCCAAGAACACGCACGTGAACACACACACAGACACACACACACACACACACTGACAAGCTTTATCGCACGCACAACACACACATGTTTACTTTCATCACCATTTCCTACAGACAGGCATGTATGCGCACGTACACACGCGCACCCAAACAGGATTAGCCTATCTTATTAATAATCCTTTCAGAAGATGCATGTGTTGATGGCTGTGTGTGTGTGTGTGTGTGTGTGTGTGTGTGTGACTGAGACTGTTTGTTAACCCATTCTGACCTGAGATCAGATTCATACGAGGTTTCCACTGGACACACACTGGTCTGATGAACCCATTCTGACCTGAGATCAGATTCTAAAAATGTCAGTCGTTCTTCGAATTTTTCAAAAATAGCAGACCTACAAGCTCGTATCGCGCCACTCGGTGGCGCGATATGAGCTTGTAGATCTGCTATTTTTCAATAGGTAAAGCATAACATGATGCTAACACCAAAATGGGTGCCCGGTCAGAATGGGTTAACAACCAGAGGCTAATTCTTGAGTTTGCCTCGCCATGGCAACGCCAGACAATATGGGATGAGTGTGTTATGTAAAACAACTGTTAAAATCAACATTTTCTTTTTTCAACCCTAAACCCAAAGCCTGAGTGTAATTGTGCAACGTTGTCACATGCCCAAACTAGCAGATCTACAAACGCATAATGCACCACACTGCAACGCGTTGTCACCTTGTAGATCGGTTGTGATGGGTGTGCTACAAGTGCACAAGCAAGTATAAATCAAGCTTAACTTTCTTTTTCGAAAAAATGTGCGCACACACACACAAACACACACACACACACGCACAAACACACACACAGTGCAGAGGGTTTTAAAAGAAAAACCACACACACTTTCCGCCAAAGGAGAAGAAAAGCTGCTCCTATTTAAAGCCAATTAAGGAAGTAGGATTATTAAATACAACATGAAAAGACCACATGATGCTAAAAACAGGAGTGCGGGCGGCCTGCTTATTTATATCCGTTTTTGACTTTTGGTGTTGGCGTTGTATTTAGCTCAAAGGGAGACAGTGTAGGAGAGAGACAGGGTGATGTACAGTAATGTTCCAGCGGGAGGATACATGATGAATGATTGAAACAAGTGTCAAATTCAATGCAGTGGTTCTCAAACTTTATCATGGATACCAAAGACCCGTCCCTCACATCGATATATTTGCCCGCACGGACCCCCATAAGAGGAGAACGAGACCGCACGGACCCCCATAGGAGGAGAACGAGACCACACAGACCCCCATAGGAGGAGAACGAGACCGCACGGACCCCCATAGGAGGAGAACGAGACTGCACGGACCCCCATAGGAGGAGAACGAGACTGCACGGACCCCCATAAGAGGAGAACGAGACCGCACGGACCCCCATAGGAGGAGAACGAGACTGCACGGACCCCCATAGGAGGAGAACGAGACTGCACGGACCCCCATAAGAGGAGAACGAGACCGCACGGACCCCCATAGGAGGAGAACGAGACTGCACGGACCCCCATAGGAGGAGAACGAGACCGCACGGACCCCCATAAGAGGAGAACGAGACCGCACGGACCCCCATAAGAGGAGAACGAGACCGCACGGACCCCCATAGGAGGAGAACGAGACCGCACGGACCCCCATAAGAGGAGAACGAGACCGCACGGACCCCCATAAGAGGAGAACGAGACCGCACGGACCCCCATAAGAGGAGAACGAGACCGCACAGGGACCCCCATAGGAGGAGAACGAGACCGCACGGACCCCCATAAGAGGAGAACGAGACCGCACGGACCCCCATAAGAGGAGAACGAGACCGCACAGGGACCCCCATAAGAGGAGAACGAGACCGCACGGACCCCCATAAGAGGAGAACGAGACTGCACGGACCCCATAAGAGGAGAACGAGACCACACGGACCCCCATAAGAGGAGAACGAGACCGCACGGACCCCCATAGGAGGAGAACGAGACCGCACGGACCCCCATAGGAGGAGAACGAGACCGCACGGACCCCATAAGAGGAGAACGAGACCACACGGACCCCCATAAGAGGAGAACGAGACCGCACGGACCCCCATAGGAGGAGAACGAGACTGCACGGACCCCCATAAGGAGAACGAGACCGCACAGACCCCCATAAGAGGAGAACGAGACCACACCGACCCCCATAAGAGGAGAACGAGACCGCACAGACCCCCATAAGAGGAGAACGAGACCGCACGGACCCCCATAAGAGGAGAACGAGACCGCACGGACCCCCATAAGAGGAGAACGAGACTGCACGGACCCCCATAAGAGGAGAACGAGACCGCACGGACCCCCATAGGAGGAGAACGAGACCGCACGGACCCCCATAGGAGGAGAACGAGACCGCACGGACCCCCATAAGAGGAGAACGAGACCACACGGACCCCCATAAGAGGAGAACGAGACCGCACGGACCCCCATAAGAGGAGAACGAGACCGCACAGACCCCCATAAGAGGAGAACGAGACCACACCGACCCCCATAAGAGGAGAACGAGACCGCACAGACCCCCATAAGAGGAGAACGAGACCGCACGGACCCCCATAAGAGGAGAACGAGACCGCACAGACCCCCATAAGAGGAGAACGAGACCACACCGACCCCCATAAGAGGAGAACGAGACTGCACGGACCCCCATAAGAGGAGAACGAGACCGCACGGACCCCCATAAGAGGAGAACGAGACCACACAGACCCCCATAAGAGGAGAACGAGACCACACAGACCCCCATAAGAGGAGAACGAGACCGCACGGACCCCCATAAGAGGAGAACGAGACTGCACGGACCCCCATAAGAGGAGAACGAGACCGCACGGACCCCCATAAGAGGAGAACGAGACTGCACGGACCCCCATAAGAGGAGAACGAGACTGCACGGACCCCCATAAGAGGAGAACGAGACCGCCCGGACCCCCATAGGAGGAGAACGAGTGGGTGTTCAAGCTCTCAGCGCGGCACAAAGTGGTTAAAGTGATTGTGGTGCTGTATTTGGCCCCCTCGAGAGACCCGGAAAAGAATTCCCCGTTCATTTTCCTCATAGACTTTTCAAAAAGTATTTATTTAAAGACGTTTACGCCGCGGACAAAGCCAACTCTTGTCGTGACAAATCATGACAATAAACGCAATGTTTTGGGCCGAACAAATAATTAGAAACCAGAAAAAACCGGCAGGTTACAACACTTTTTTGTTGTTTTTCTTCTTTGTAATTATTAGTTTGATCCAAAATATTGTGTTTGTTGTCATGATTTGTCATGACTCGAGTTGGCTTCGTACAACGCTTAAAAGGTCTTTAAATAGCCGGTGGCCTCAAATGATCTCATACAGGTTTTTATTCAGGCATATAATATAAGTAAAATATGAGTCCAAAAGAAGTGTCTAGTATATACAATGCCTTGGTTTCAGCTAGGGCTAACTCCACAGTTAGAGTACATTAAAACAAATTGGGAAAAAAGAGTTGGAGATTACCATCACTACAGAGGAATGGGTAAATATGTGCAAAACACAAATTACGTCCACCAACTCCAGAATGTGGAGAGAATTCTGTTGGAAGAACCTAATGAGATATTTTATTACACCTAAAATTAAGTCAAGACAATTGAAAACAGAACAGCCATGCTGAAGACAGTGTGGCCTAAAACTTGCCCTAAAATTCAGAAATACTGGCAGGATATCCACTTCACCTTGGAGACCATTCTGTGTTTTAAGATACCTCAGACTTGTTCCTTTTTATTGCTGGGAAATATCCCTGAAGAGTTTCTAACGATAAATATTTAATCAAGATCCTCTTAGCAACAGGTAAGAAAGCGATCACGCGACGCTGGTACCAACAGGACCCACCAACGAAAGAACATTGTATCTTGTACCTTTTGTTCTTTTTTTCGTCTTTTCATCAATACATTTTTTATAATTTTAAATAAATACTTTTTGAAATGTCTATGGGGAAAATGCATTGGGAATTATTTCCTGGGCCTGGCGTCGTCATGAAAGGGGTCGGGACTGAGACGCTCTATTATACCCATCCTTTAATTCACCCAAAAAAAAACTAGGCCTAAACCCTAACCTTAAAACCACGCCCATCCGTGGACGAACCCCTTGGAAAAGAGAGAGACTCGGTCAGCACTATCAAAAACAATAGAGCTCAACCTGTCAGCTGACACCTTGTGAACCACAGCAGAATCCTGTTGTGCGTGCGAGTGTGTACTGTGTGTGTGTGTGTGTGTGTGTGTGTGTGTGTGTGTGTGTGTGTGTGTGTGTGTGTGTGTGTGTGTGTGTGCACGCTCTAACGCTGCTTGAGCCCATACGCTCAAGCAGCGTTAGTATGGGTCGCCCCAGCTTACAACCTTACGACTCTTTAGGTTTATCACCCTAACTCCAAGCTCGAGTCAAACAGCCTGAGCTGGCACTGAGGTCGTGAACATCCAAGCTAACTCTCCCTGCATCATCGCTCTGGGATCAGCACTCCACGACCCCCAAGACAGTTATTGGCATTGCCCGCGTATGCGATAGACAAGGACTTCCATAGAGTGTGTTGTCTTTCGCCTACGCAGGTGATAACCCGGCTGGAATCAATCATTACAGACCCACATCTCGAATCTGCCTTTTCTCAGCGAAACTCTGAAAAACAGGCTGTAGACAATAGTGCATCGGTACCTCATCCACGATAACGCACACTGTCAGTCAGGTTGTCGTGCAGAGAAAGCAGATAAACTGCTCTTGTCAAAAGTAGTGAATGACCTCGGGTTAAATGTGCATGTGCCTGTATACAGTATGCTCCGTGTGTGCTGGTGATGTCAACAACATGTTGACAAGCGGTTATAATATCACGTGTGTGAACAGTGTTGTAAAGTAGATTTACTAAAGTACTGTACTTGAGGTATGTTTTACTTTACTGGAGTATTTCCAATTTTCTGTACTTTTACTCTGCTACATCTCGTGAGCAAATATTATACATTTACTCCACTGCAACTTTTTTACTTTTTACCACTGTGTAAATATGTGTACTGGTGATCTCAACGACATGTTGACAAGCGGTCATAAACCTAACAGATGTGTGTGAATCACAGTAGCTGGAGGAAGCAGGTCAAGTACCGTGACACAATTTGTCAAGAGCAAAGCCCAGTTTGTCAAGAGCAAAAAGCCACACGTCTCACGTCAAGAAAGATGAGGGAAAGAACACTTTGCCCGGCATCGTTTCCATGGCAACTCAGGTTTATAATAAATTGGAGAATGTTGACTTCTTGAACATTTCAGATGAAGGATTTACTGCCATCACTAGCTTTGGAAATGTATTTAGAGTAGATTTGTTTATATGCAGAACCTTCGTCTGCACGATGCAAATGGCATGTTATTTTTTGTCACACACCGGGAGCGATTCTTTATTTATTAAACATTTTAACTGCCGTTTGCGTTACGAGGACATGCCCACCGAAGTGTGATAAAAATGGGTTAAGGGGGTCCTCGCAAATAAAACATTTGAGAACCACTACTGCTGCAGGTGGACTCTTAATGTGCCATAGTGTCCTAGTAAGTAAACAAGTGTCACACATATTCTGAAGATTCATTCAGTAATTGGGTCCTATATATGATCAAAATAAGAACATAAGTATGGTGTATGAAACCTAGAAAGTCTACCATTTGCCACGGATAAGATTTTTTTTTTGTCAGCATGTATGGACATATTGATGGCATAAACAGAGCAAAGAGACGGTTCTGCTGGTTGGTTGTCTTGTTCATCCTCCACTCACAACACAGCAGGTCTTTGTTTGCATGTCTTGTTGACAGGAGCTCCGACAGAGACATGACAGACACGTTGACATGTACAGATACTAGTGTAGTCCGCAGACATGACATAGGCATGACATCCCACACAGTCCACTCTGTCGAGCGTCAACACCGAACACAGCACCAGTGTACGGTATTCTGTCCTGGAGTCAAGGTTCAAAGTACACTTCACTCGTCAGGATGGTTGGAGAGGATCCACATGAAGATTAGAGCGCTTAGCATTAAAATGCCAATGTCACGCGGGTTTATAGAAACCAAACTAATAAAAAAGCTTAAATGAACCAGAAGGACGACCACGGAAGGAAGGAACGCCACATTTCTCTCACACCTCAGAAAATCTGTCCAAGAGATATCTCAGCGAAACTCGGCGAAACCTAAATAAACCCGAGATATTGTTTGACTAGAACTAATTCAATGCCTAACAAACACCCTGGCTCCACACAAAGCATCTGTAGTTATAAACAAACACTCCTGTGTGTGAGACCCAACCACTTGACAGCATCTTTTCTATACACTGGTGATGCATACAACCAGATTAAACCAGATTAAACTTGTCTCTTAACTTCAAGCAAACAGGGCACAATATGTACGTTCACTCTGCCGCCGCAGTGTGTGTGTGTGTGTGTGTGTGTGTGTGTGTGTGTGTGTGTGTGTGTGTGTGTGTGTTTGCGTCCCCTCAGTGCTGCAGTGACAGAACGGTTCTGAGAATCACACTGATTCATTCAGACACCTCCACTTGGGAACCGGCCGGACCAGTCGCCACCTTTTTGAAAGGTTCTTATTTGCATCACGCTGGTTTGCAGTGTTTGCAGTCACAGAGTTTTGGACGCCTGTGCAATATGTAAACCGTTTATGTCGGCTTTCATTTGATATCCGAGTCTGAATGATTTTAACCCATATTCATTTGGTATACAGTGGCTAGTATATAGTTTACAAGACTTTGTGAAAGACACCTCTCAGAACCTGGTGTCCCAACTTTTGTCAATATTTCCAGGAATAGCAGTAATAGCCGATCATTATGACAACATTCATTGTACTTAAGTGGTTTACAGACACATGACATGCCTCAAGTTGTCTCTCTCTCTCACACACACACACACACACAAGTCACACACACACACACACACACGTCTGCAGATGCTCTGAAGGTGAGAATACAGCTTAGTCATCCTCCAGCTGTGGCCCAGGGCTCAACAAATGCCTCGTATGTTGCGGTGTCTTCCATCCCATAAACAAATGCAGACAAGACAGCACAAGACAAGCAGTGCGGGAGGAATGTCAGCCGGTGTGGAGATGGAACAGAGAACGCTTCAGGTGACGAAAGGAAAGGAAAAAAATTAAAAAACTCGGTCAACTGTCGTCGTCACTGAAGTTAATGTGAGACAATGGTTCTCAAGAGAGGGCTCAGAGGACCCCCAGGGGTCCTTAAAGGTTTTACAGGCGGCCCCTACTAGCAAAATGAGGAACCATTTCAAAAGGCATAGTAGGCTACTTTGCTTAGTTTGCCGTGAGTTGACTCTTATGGTGGCGTCGTTTACCTACAAAACAGACTGCTGTATTTTGGCGTTTTCACTGGGACGTCTTTTTAGCAAAACAAATGGTGAAAATGCCAATAAAGGGAGCAGGCAGTGTGTTTGTGTTTGTGTAGGTAAACACCACCCACCACACTACTCCAGTGGCTGATGAGTGCTGGTGTAAAAGGGAAAGGATGGGTAAATAAATGTAGGCCTATTCATTGTTTTGTAACCGGTACAGTACATGCCTTTAACATGATTCTATTTTATTTTCGGAAAATACAAACGCGAAACTCATAGCACGTGGCATGTCATGTGATCTACTGGTATATCACAATCTACATTTGGGCACCAATGATATATAATTTCTAACGCCAGACTTCATTATCTCTTCCACGGAATTGGAACGTCACAGACAGTTACAGTTCTGCAGAAAAGGAAGCCGTCATCTGCTCTTCAGGCCCGAGGGTATTCCACAGTGCTGTTAAGTAATTAAGTACATTTACGCAAGCATGGCACTTACTTACGAACTTAAGTGCTTTTACTTTTTGAGTATTTTGAATGCAAGTACTTGACAACAGTGTTCACTAAAATATGTTCACTCCAGTTCTCAGATCTGTAAACTGGCTGCCTGTCTGTCTGTCCAAGCAATTCAAAATGCTACTGTCAATTTTAAAAAGCATTGAATGGTTCAGGGTCAAAAATCCATATTTCTGTTTCTTGTTCTACATCATGAACAATAGACCTCTCAAGGTGTAGAATCTAAACACGAAGAAGAAGGGTTTAGTATAGCACAGCTAGAATAATACAAGCTTATGAAAATATGAACCACTTAAAGCCCTCTCTCTTTTTAAATAGTGTAAATAGCAGGCCACAACATTTTCCCATTTATTTCTTTTTTAATTGATTACATTTTCTGCATTCTTCAAAAAAAAAAGCACTTTTATATAATGACACGCCCAAAATAGAGGCCAGATGGTTTAGCATCTTCTCCAGAGGCTTTCGTCCAGAATAAGGAGTCTCCTGATCTCTCAAATGTCATGAAATGACATGTGGTGAGTGATTTGGGGAACACAATCGAAGGCTTCATCAGGCCATTAACATTCCAGCATGAAATTAAATTAAAAGGCTGTGATGAACACAGGACTCGTCACCTGACAATTCAACCATCTGAGTCAATGAGGTGCTTTGGTTTTGGGGACTGGTTCCACTGCACACACATCGACCAGGTTAACATGACGACACGGGTCAGCGTGCGTGCGTGCGTGCGTGCGTGCGTGCGTATGTGTGTGTGTGTGTGTCAAGTCGCGTGAGTCGGCAAACCGGTTGGTAGTGTCACAAAACAATGTCCCCATGAACACGGTGCCACCACCATCCCCACACACACACACACACACACACACGACCTGAATCTGAGATAGGTCAAAGCTTTCATTGAGCGCAAGAAAGTGATACAGAGGAATGTTTGTGTATGATTGAGTGTGTGTGTGTGTGTGTGCGTCCATGTTGCCGCACCCACATTCTTAGAGCGCGTGAGGATTTTTACATTTCATAGTATATGATTGTGTGCATGCGTGCGTGTGCCTTCGTCACTGAGTTAACCATCAGTCTCATTTAAATTAAGGCCAGGATATGCCATGACATTTTAACCACACAGATGACCTGATAAGAGAACAGTGGGGAGGAGGAGTGGGGGGGGGGGGGTGCTATAAGACAGAGAGTGGTGGCAGAGAGTGCCTGGCTTACTGTAAAATATACACTCTTCTGAATAAAAGCACAAAAGGTACACAAAGGTTGAGATGTTCAGATCCATCCTTTTTGAGGGGTGCTAGCCACTTCAATGCGTGGCTTTTGAAGATTGCGTCATATGGCAGCCAAGTCTATGGGATTTGTAAGGTTTGTTTAGAGCACTTACTGGTATGATATGTAATTAGTTTGCCAGCCAAGTCTATGGACTTTAATGTTTGTTTATAGGACGCAATGTGGCGATATAAATACCAAGACCTAAATAAATGTTAACATTGGTATCTGCAATTATGTAGCCAATGTGTGTTGATTTTTAACAACTTTCAAACTGGTGTACCTATTTTCAACAATAGCAGCTGTGTTAGAGATTGGCAATTTTAACCATTTGTCGTACAAAGAAGTAGAACATTCTTAACCACTTAAGTAGTTAAGAAAATGCCCCCTTTTCGTACATTTTACAAATACAACACTATAGGCTCAGGGTCAATGTTCAGAGAAACCCGACGTTCACACTTCTAGCAACAGGAGCAAACGTTAGCCATAAACATTACCATAGTGATTGTGTGTTATAATGTGTGTTATAATTACCAATCATCACCGTTAGCATTTCAAGAACAACACACGCACACCAACACACACACAAGTTCCATTCAGGTCCCTAGGCTGTGTGAATGTATCCAGAGCCGTGTATACATAGCGTCACAGGAGGACTGTCACCACACAGAGCTGTCATTACGTTAAAAGACTGCAGGAATGTGTCCCCCTCCCCCTTCTCTCTCGTGACCTCTCCTCCTATACCCAGCAGGAGATAGAAATATTGGTCACACACACAGTGTGTGTGTGTGTGTGTGTGTGTGTGTGTGTGTGTGTGGCTTTACACAATAATGTCACCTTGCTTCCTTTCCATTTGTCTCAGCAGTTTTGTCCCATTTGTCTCTTTTTTTTAATCACTTAAACCCCAGCATCCGTATTCCGGAAAAGCGTTCACAGAAAATAGCACTTTGCGATGTGAGCTGTGAGCTTGTAGATCTGCTCGAGGGCCCGAGGACAAATCCAAGTCAATTTGGGGGTCCTTGAGAACCACCAACGTACACATTGAAAAATGGCTGCCGATGAGGTATAGGTATGCCGCACATCCAAACAAGATTAAGGCCTGCTATCCCGGCAGCGCCTGTTATTTTTAGCAGTGAAAGGCCGCATTCTTCCTCTCACCGATAGTGGCTACTGTGATAGTATCCCTGACACACACACACACACACACACACACACACACACGCACGCACGCACACGAAGTGAACCATCTTTACTGAGGTGAATGCTCAATTGAAGTGGTTCTCAAACATATTGACGTCAAGGACCTGTAAAAGGACCTGACATGTAAAGACTATACAAAGTTTAATTTTTCTATTATATGAAGTCATTGTGCTGACCCCCTGGAGTGCACCCCCTCCCCCCCCCCCCCCAAGGCCCCCTGGGCCTCCCCCAGACCCCATGTTAGGGACCACTGCTGTAAAAGGTCCATATATCAAAGAGAATTGGACACGTATACGGACTGGGGCCGGGACGTGAACTTCTGTCTGTATCCCATCTGGCCTGCCTCTCTGTCTAGTCATTTAACATTATGGCTGCCTCCAACTTTCTTGACTTTCTTTGCTTGTGATAAATCATTTCCCTGCTGGAATCAATGCACTACTACTATACTGCACCGTAGTGACCGTGGACCATGTATGTTCTACGTACGTGTAGCAGCAGGGGATCACTATTGAGTTCATGCATGGTTCTCCTAAATACTTTGCTTCTCAAACTTCTTCATTTAATAAAAAAGGATGCCCATAACTCTGTGTACCAATGGAACCAAATGAACCCATAAGGGTCCATGATTTGGTTCCACTTGAACAATTTGAGAACCACTACAACAACCACCACCACCAAACTACGTTCTAAACACTTTTAAAAAAGCTAGTGCATGACTGTGCAAATGCACATAACATACAGTCACATAAATACATGCACACACCCACTGCTCATCACATGCACACAAACACGCTCGCTCACAGCTGTGAAGAAATTAGCAGCGTGTAAATTATTTAGGCGATTAAAATCGCAAGTGGCAGCGAGGTGGACACACCAGCCTGAGGGCACTGGGTCGACATTATGACGCGAGAAAGAAAGAGAGACTATCAGTATTTATGGGGTATCATGTAGGGCTGATAATGGTGCTACCCAGATAGATTACGCAGCAGCTGATGTGGAGTGAACCCATTCACCTGCACATCTGCCACACACACACACACACACACACACACACACACACACACACACACACACACACACACGATTTATGTCCTCTCTGAAATGCTGATCATGCTTTTGGAAAAGCTTTGATCTCCAGCAGAGGCACAGAAGGACAGACAGACTGAACATGTATGCTTTACATTGCAACAGGGAGGGACGTTAAGTTCTTGAACACTTTGCTCCTCGAACGTCTTCATCTCAATGACCCCCGGCCTTAACTCAGAGTGCACAAATAACACTCTCAGAGTTACAGACCTGTAAGGGTCCATTTTTGGGTATTTCTCAGTGTGTGTGTGTGTGTGTGCCCCCCCCCCCCCAAGAATATATTCGGCAAGAACACAGTTGCATCCCGTATTCAGTCATCACTGGAGCCTCAGGATAAAAGGGAGCAGAGTCACCCCCTTTCAACATCATCATAGCGCACGCAACCCCCCAGCATTCTGGGTAATGGGAACACGCGCTCCCTGCTGCTTGACAACTGTAACTTAGCAACAGCGACAATTCGTACCGTCGTAAATGCAGTGTGTCCGCAACACAACACAACACAACACAACACAACAACACAACGACCGGATTGAGAGAGGCAGGATGTAGCACTAGTGACCCATATCTTTCCTGGGAAACGAGGAGAAGTCAAGAACACACACACACGCACGCACGTGCACAAACAAACAAACCAGAGCCAAGTGGGTATAGGTTCTTTTTCATGTTTATACAAAATGAAATATGCCAGCGGACCAGTGTGTGAACAGATTTTGTGACAGGGACCTATAAACCCAATTTCAAACAAAAAGGTCACAACGTGTCACGTTACATGTTGGCCCCTTTTCCACTGGGGTTGAACCGGTTAGGTTATTTTTTCCCGCCTAATACTGAACCAGTTCAGAGTGTTTCCACTGACAATGAATTGGTTCAGAACCCTAAATGTTGGTTCAGAACTGGAACCAAAAAATGGCCGCCGGTTCCGTGAAAGCACCAAAGTTCCAAGAACGTAGAACGGAACCAGTTCTAGAACCACAGTTCTTTGGGTGGAAAAGGCACCACTGTGAGCTCTTTTCGAATAATAAAATAGGGTTAAACTGTCCCCGTTTTGGATAATGTTCTGCATTTAATTTCCCTACGACTGTATCTCAGTGCACTGTATCTAGAGTATATATACTGTAACTTTGCCCTGTGTTTACATAACAAAACATTATACATTTTTACCCTCCATTACCAGCAGCCACTGAAGTAGTGTGGTGGTGTTTACCTGCAGCAATGCATTGCCCTTCTCTGCGTTTTCACTGTTTGATTTGGTATAGGCCCAAATCTACCAAAACAAACAGTGAAAACACCAACATCCAGTGAGAGCAGGGCAATGTGTTTCTGCAGGGTAAACACCAGTGGCTCCGCTGATTGAGAGGAAAATGAAAAGTTACAGGAGGCTGACATTTTTCATGCAGTCATTCCGTTCAGACAGAGTCATAAACACATATAGGATATTGCTCTGCTGTGCAGCCTGAACCTCAGGCCTGCGCGATGCACACGCAGATTAGGCACACCAACGGAACGACATGCGGAAACAGCGGTCGAACATGCGCTGCTCCCGTGCTTGTGTTAGGTTAGGGTTGTTGGTCTAATGACAGTCGGACCAATTAGTATGTCTAAACTAAAGCCTGCACCCCAGGCCTGCCCACCGCGGTGCACCCGGCTCCATCCAGCATCTAGATTCCATACAAACACAATTGTTGTGTGTGTGTTTTGGGGAAGGGAAGCCGGCCGGGGAGAGTGATATTTGTCACTGCACGGGAGTGTTGGGCGGGAGGTCTGACCAGATCATCACATGTGTGACAGCAGCGCGGTGGCCTAACTGTACGTGTGGGCTCGGTTTGATTGCTGCGTTCGACCCTTTAATCCCCTTCCACATGCTACAGATGCTGTACAGTAATTGTCACGTGCCACCCGGCAAATAACACACAAACACACGTGCTCGTGCATTTACTGTAGTGATGACTTCCTCGGTTTCAGAGCAGTTTTAAAACGTACGCTTTTAGAGGAAGCAGCTAAGCCGATAAGCTCTCTCTGTCTTACCATGACACAGTGACACACAAATATCGGGCAGCAGCTGGAAGGCGTGTGTGTGTGTGTGTGTGTGTGTGTGTGTGTGTGTGTGTGTGTGTGAGCGTGCTACATTCTTGACCCAATAAAGCCTGGACTGTGACAACATGTCCAGTGTTTTGTTTCGAACGATACGCGACTTCACGTGTCATATTAACCACTCTGAACCAGGCGGAGCCATCTTGGCCGTGTCATTCCTAATTGTGTTGACAATAATCAAACATCTTCCTGGTGAGCAAAACTAGCCGATCTGCAAGCTGCGTTCCATGTGTAAAAATGGAACCAAATCATGGACCCTTTAAGAGTTACAGGCCTGTAAAGGTCCATTTGGACCCTTGGTGGCCCCCAGACCCAATGTTGAGAAACACTATCTTATCGGTCCAGTGTTTATATCCATCTATTAACGTAAACCACACGAGGCAGATATGGAGAGTTAGGACAACATTAGGACAGACAGACAGTTAGGAGAGCGTTAGGGATGATAGGGGGATTCTGAGTGATAAGACATGACGAAGACAGTGGACAGACGTCAGGAATCGGTGAAAGACATTTGGCAGAACACAGTTCCATCACTAACTATACGCGCAATATGCACTGCGAGTAGGGCAACACGCCGAGAGGGGGGCAACAAATTGTGACAAAAAGTGCCAAGCCGACCCTCAAAATAACAAATTTCTCCGCGGCTCTGCAACGTAATAACGAGCGGCCGCGTGAGCGTCCTCACAAACAGCGAAAATATAGTTGATCTGGATGAGGAATAGCAGCTCTCTCGTCGGGAGGGGGGGTGGGGGCAGCAACAAATATCCTACGAGTAGGGCAACCAAATGTTCAGCTACGTCCCTGGCAGGACAGATGGAGGGTTGAAAAGGCACGACAGAGACAGAGACATAGACAGACAGCCAGAAGGAAAGCAAGACAAACAAAGACAAATGTAGGCAACACATGTCTGATCAGAGTACACATCGCAGCACTACTAGTGGACACATGCACTCACACACACAAACACAAACGTACACCATGGCCAATGGAAGGCAGCTGGCGAGAGAGAGAGAGAGAGAGAGAAACAGTGAGTGAGCGATTCTATTCTTTGACCTCATGTGTCTCAAAGCGCCAGAAGCGTACTAGCAGCACAGCCCCTCCTCTGAACATACCAACCCTCTTCTAGCACACTTCTATCTAAGTATCCCTCATTCTGTCCATTCTCCTCCTCCGTCACCTCCCCCACTCCCCATTCCTTCCATCGCTCCCTCCCTCTCGCCTTACAGTCATCTCCCAATCCCTTCTGGGGGGGGGGAATGTGATGCTTTAAGTGAGCTTGTAGATCGGCTATTTTCCGGCGAAGACATTTGGTGTAGCGAGAAAAAAGTAGCCTGGGGCCTTACATAAAGCCCTGCCCTGGGGGATTCCGGTCAGCTAAGTATAGGCATGGTTTAAGAAGTGATCGAAAAGCCCACCCATCTTCATGCCAAATTCCCTTCCATCCCACCCCCACTACCCCCCCCCCCCCCCACACACACACACAAACCCCACTATTGTCCTTTTCGGGGTGGGACGTGTTGGAACGTGCAGTGACAGACCGGACAAGCATCTCCATGCCTGATAACCCCTGACCCCGGTCAGGACAGGGTCAACTGTTTGCATTTCCGAAGGCACTAAAATCCTTTCTCCTCCTCCCCTCCACGGCACGTGGGTGCGGATGGACACACACACACACACACACACACACACATTCTTATCCTTGACATGTTTAGTTAAACCAGCACATTTTGGAATGGAAGTGACTGTTTAACCACTTTCACCTTGGCGTTCCTATGTCTTTGGAGGGGGCGAGCAGTTTCAATGGTTTTCAGAAATCTTTGAAGGTTGCATAGGGCTTAAAGGAGAATTTCACATATCTCATTCTTTGGGATCCTTTTCACGTTTATATGTGCAGCGGCAGCCCACACAGTTCTTGAAGTTGTTTGATTCGATATTTAGATATCCCCACATATGACCACATTTGATCAGTCATGTCCCCTCCTATAAAAGCCCATTCAACTTCAAAGTCCAGGTTAACCATTGAAAACACACACCCCTGCTTCACCTTCATTTGTATCATGTTTATATTTTATGCAAAGTCAATTATATCAAGAAGTCCTGTAAGTACATAAAAAAATCCAAAACATCTAATGGAAAAACAAAACAAAACAAAGCCCAACTATTAAGCCCATTCAAATTCAAGAATGCAATTGGGAAAAGGAAAAGAAAAGAAACAAAAGTTAGTTTTTCTTTTGACTGCAGTTGGAGGGTTAGGTTACGGTCAAAATGGTGGAGTTTTTAGATTAGATGATAATTATGTTTATTAAGTCCTGAGGCAGGGAGCTTGATGAAGACAGATCAGGACTCTCTCTCTCTCTCTTTCTCCTTCCTTCCCATGAGAGCATTAGAGGTCTCTCAACCAGTGTTGGACAGTATCTAAGTTTTAATTTACTTGTACTCAAGTACATTTTTGGAGAATTCAGTTATTTTGTTTTTGTTTTAGCAAAACCAGCTACATTTCAAATAGAAATATTGTACTTTTTGACTCCACTGCTTTTCTAGGAAGCTAGGGAAACATACTGTACAAAACAAGGCATGAGTTAACAACGTCCGATTTGCTCAGACACATATGACGTAAATTCTCCTTTCATTGTCAATGGCATTTAATGTTTGTGTTCAAACAGAATCTACACTATAGCCGTTTATAGGAGTAAAAATAGAATAATCATAGAATAATAAAGTATACACTAATCTCAACCAGGGAGGTCTCGTCTCCTCCACGCCTTATGAAATGACTATCAGCTGTGAAAACTGAAGACGGGAGACACTCCCCTTGGAAGAATGCTTCAGACCGTTCTGCCGTTCATCCCAGCCAAATACACGCACGCACACGCACACAAAGTCTGGGTTCACGCAAGCCTCACACACACATCATGCAGTTACACAGAACACGGTCCCAAACACCTGCCTCTAGCCACTCACACACGCACTGAGCTTGAATGGGTAGTGGGTAAAAACTACACAGATATATAATGACATACTGTATCTGTCCTCTGTCCCCGTCAGGTGGAAACCTTGCATGTCCAAAACCGTTACTTCTCAGGAAATGCCTTGTGTTCCAAAAATCCAAATGGATTCAATGTTATTATTGTTCAGTCACAAGCTCTTACTCTTGCTCTTACAAGTTATATTTCGTATATTTATAAAACCCCCAAAACAGATGCAACCACTTTCAACCTGGCCTCTATCGGGCATGCCTTTATTGGCAAAAACCTATCTTTCAAAAGTAGTTCAGGTTCATTGCGATGCAGCACGTTGTGTGCATGTGTGTGTGTGTGTACTTGGCTATCTTCACAACTCGTGTGATGCAGTTAATTCATGAATATAGACAGCGACAGACAGACACACACATACAGTACAGTTCCAGCTTCTCAAACGTCTCTACCCTCATGACGTCCCTGCCTCTGATGCCGTTCCGACGAGGCACACCCACAATAAACTCTTTCCCATCGATTCGGGTCTTGTGTGTGCAGGCCAATGTTCTGTGCAACATCCATCCATTCAGGGAGGCGGTCAAGTGCTTCACGTCACACGGCGTCACAAGTATTGTTAGACTCCTCAATGAGCAATGCTGCGGCGCATTTTATACGTACATGTGGAGGGGGAAAACCCCAATTAGAACGGCAGCGTTTTTGTCTGAATCCCCTCCAAAACCGCCTGCTTATAGTTACTTTTAATGAGGATTTTTGGAGCCAGAAAGGGGAAAACACGTGTGTGTGTGTGTGTGTGTGTGTGTGTGTGTGTGTGTCTCTGTCTCAGCTACTATGGGCAGTGTGTCCATCTGGAGAAGACGTTGTTTCATTTATCCCTATAGGTGGTTTAAAAAACCCAAAACAAACATCCAGTCTATAGTAGTGTCAAGTAATAGTATGTCAACAATGTGCTATGGATATATTATGTTTTTCTCCTTTTCCCCTCCGTGTGTTAAGCATGTGCAGCAGCTATATCTGGTTGGACCATATAATGTATAACCTAATTCTGATCAGTGTTTGGGTCTATTGTATTACGCCTCTTGTGCAGATGTGTGTGTGTGTGTGTGTGTGTGTGTGTGTGTGTGTGTGTGTGTGTGTGTGTGCATGGGTGATGACAAGGTTCAGGGTAAAGCATGGAACCGGCCTGGCACATTATAACCCGGGGCACTTAGTTGGCAGCAAGGAGAGGAGGCCCCGCAGCGCTCGCTTGGCACAGCAACCCCCTACAACCCCCCCCCCCCCCTCCTCCTCCTCTCTCTCTCTCACTCCCTCTCCTCAAAACCGCTTAGCCATGGCCTTAAACAGGCTGGCAGGCGAGCAAAGCACTTATACTTAACCATATCAAAAGCAAAAACCCTGCTGCCTGCATGCCGCACAGATTTTTTTTCTTTTTACCCTTGAAACATCCCCCCCCCCCCCCCTCTCTCTCTCTCAAAACAACATAGAGAGCAGCTGGCTGAAAGCGGCGTGCGGAGCAGAGACGATTCGCCGCTGTCGTTTTTGTCATTTCTCAGCTAGTTTTTTTGTGCTTGCCTAGGACACGAATTTAGCATCTTCCTTTTCAACAAAGTCAGGAGGATTTTCAGAACATTAACCACTTAAAGCCGATCTAACCTTAGTAAAAAAATGGAGCAGAGTTGCAACTGTACTTTTTTGTTTGGTATGCTGGTTCACTCTATACTGCAGATCTCTTGGCCAAAAATAAAATCTACAAGCTACACAACAGACAATTTTTGGCTAATGTTAGTATGGATGCTGGGGTTCAAGTGGTTAAAGGTGCTGGACTGGGATATTTCTCTGTTAAAATGCTTGTTAAATTATAGTTCTATACCCATCCAGGACATGAACCCTCTGTCATTTCTCAACCTTTTCGGACGCGGGGCGGCTCGCCCGTGGGTCTGAAAAAATACATCGTCAGGTCAGGATATCAATTGCAGCCAATCAGGAGAGAGAACAGATAGGGGATAAACACGTGAAACTGGAAGTGATGAAGAAAATCAATGAGGATCAGACAACATGGCTTGGCTAAATTGAAGCTGAAAAGTAGCACAACAGCTGACCGAGGTCTGTTATTTTTGCAATTGTTTAAAATTGACATAATGTCTGAAGGCTTGAAACAGAATCAGGAGCCAGGATAGCGTTACTTCTCTGTTAGTAGCCTTTGCATGTGTAATGTAGTATTAGCCTCTGACAGCTCATAATCTGAATATCTCCCCTCCCTGGCCTAGTACTGTATTAGCCTCTGACAACTCATAATCTGAATATCTCCCCTCCCTGGCCTAGTATTAGCCTCTGACAACTCACAATCTGAATATCTCCCCTCCCTGGCCTAGTATTAGCCTCTGACAACTCATAATCTGAATATCTCCCCTCCCTGGCCAAAGGGGATTCCCTTTTGGCTAAGCGATACTGTATGTTCAAGATTTACATGCGGGAGACCCGGGTTCAAATCCTGGGGTGGTATGCTGGATGCCATGACCCGGATCGGGTTACCTGGTTGTGGGGAGGAGCAGTTTCAAAGGGGGGTGAATGTAACGGAGCATGAGCCCAATATCTCCCCTGGCCAGGGGGGGGGGGGGTATTAGATAGCACTATATGGGAGACCTGGATGCTACACATGGATAAGGCCATTGAGGAGATGGCCTTATCCATGGAACACGCCCAGGGGGCCGGGCCAATACCGGCATGCCGCCATGCATCCGAAATGGTTGAGAAATGACAGTTACCGTGCGGCAGTCCCTCTACTGTACTGTACTGTACTGTACTGGCACACCCGAAAGTATCATATATACAGTTAATATGTGAATGTGTGTTTGTATGTGCGTTAGGTTGCGCACAGGTGGTGAAAAACAACCTTGTTGTTTTTCAGTTTAGTGAATGCTGATTACGTTGGGGCAACAGCATTGGTGCACAGTGTGCTGTGCATTGTAAAGCTTTGCATTACAATATGAGCAGGGCTCATGCCATTTGAAGGTTTAAATCATTCTGGGGAGAAATCAGACAAAGAACTCGCCTTTATGTAAGCAGTGGTTATGCCCGACACATTGTTTCATCTGAATGAATCCAGACTGTAAAAAGAAGAAAATAATAATAACTTCCAAGAGCTCTATCTGTTTTAAGGTGGACCAGACAAGAGCAGAGAAAATGTCAGAGAGAGAGAGAGAGAGAGAGAGAGAGAGAGAGAGAGAAATTAAAGTTTTCTGTCACCTCTATAGCCATCAGACAGAGGTGAGAACTGTCAACTAAAACCTCAACAGATTGCTTCTCAAACTAGTTTCGTGTCAACGACCCCCAAATGATTATGTATATTTGGAAGCGGACCCCCATCTGAATATGTTTTGTGCCAGGGACCTTAAGACTTTCAAGATTGTTACATACATCCCTATTCCCTGCTTCAAGGACCCCTGCAGGGTCCCTTGACCCCACTTTGAGAAACACTGCCCTAACCTACTGACTGTATAAGTAGTCTAACTGAAACCGTAGGCCATGAATGAAAAGCCCGTTGTCAAATGATCTAATCCTTACATACACATACAATGAGCGGTTTTATAGCCACTGTATGGTTTGCATGCTGCTGTTAAAGTACTCTTTTCTCCGTGTTGCACACACTTTTGTGGCCCATTGAATTATGCAACTCGCTGTTCGGCCGATTTCGGCTAAATTAGCGAGGGTCCTTTTCCTTTTGGCATTGAAAATATCACCAAACCGCTCAAAGAAATACATAGAATTCCCATCTGCTGCGTTGGACGTGCAGAGAAAAATGGCATACCATGGCATTGGCATTCATTCATTGGCATACCATCTGTCATAAAAGAAGACTATAGACTAGTGTCTGTCAGTGTCTACACAGCCTTTTCTAACACATTTAACTGGAAAACATCCCTATATGAGTCTATGATGTTATCTTACAAACTGCAATCAGTGCAATGAATACAACCAACCATCACCAAACACCAACCACATTATTTTTCTGGTATCCGCGATCTCAATCTCTTGTAAATCCATGGACTATTAAAACTAAACTAAACCAAAGCATTGCATGGATTTGCCTAAAAAATGTCAAAAAACGGGCGACCTCGGCTCTAGACTATAGTCTACCCTGAAGTCACACAATTCGACAGGTCACCGAGCCCGTCGCTACACCACCACCACCACCGTCGCTGCTGTGTGCTCTACTAACCTAGTGCCCTGCAAAAACCTCTCGACTGCCCCGCAACGAAGCGATCGACACCGCCACTCGATCCCGAGTGTATTTAACTCTGTGTGCTCCGCAACTTATCTCCTCCGGCAAAAAATGTGTTGCCACTTTTGATTATCCAATCCAACTTAAAGCATCAGTCGGCGTTCTCACCTCTGTAGAACTTGACAGGAGCTGGGTGGGGGTCCTTGGGGGCGTGAGAGGGTCCCCTCTATCTGTGCTCATCCATCCGTGCGCGAAAGAGGGAGAAAAGTCCCCTTCTTTGCCAAGTTTGCGCGTCCAAAGGAATCGATGTCTCTCCAAAAGGAAAAGAAAACAGAAAAAAAGATCCCCAGAAACCAACTGCAAATCCCAGACGAATGCACGACCGATCTCTGTTAATAATGATTCAGGTACATTAGTTCACGTCGTACACACGCATAATGTAATCCGTTCTCTGCCAACAACCATAACGTTATGTGAGAGAGAGTGTGCTTCACAATCCAGTTTGGGCTATTGTTGAGTTCCCACCCCGACTAACGGCGCACCAATGGACAGCGCCGCCTGTAATTGTAGGCGTGTCAATCCACGTGTGTGTGTGTGTGTGTGTGTGTGTGTGTGTGTGTGTGTGTGTGTGTGTGTGTGTGTGTGTGTGTGTGTGTGTGTGTGTGTGTGTGTGTGTGTGTGTGTGCGCGTGTGTGCGTGTGTGTGTGTGTGTGTGTGAGTGTGCGTGGCTGCGTGTGTGTCCAAAACAGTATTATTATTTTGAAAACATTTTAAAATACTGAAAACTGTGACTGCTATTTTCACTATCATTCAAAAAAAGAGTGTCACACTAAGCTACTGACGAGTGGTGCTGAAATACAGTAGGCATTAGCTGGCCATTGTAGTCATTATCAGTTTTCAGTTCATCATACATGTCAGTCCCATGACCATGTCTGAACATGTTGACACAGCTGTCACTGTCCTGTGGTCCATGCATGTGCTAAAGAGAGCTGAACAATTCCTCAGAAAGGGGGTTGCACAACAGTGGAGTGGACCTATAGGTCTTCTACCATTCCAACCCTTCAGTATAACAGGCTACTGCTGGGTTTTTTACCATGCCAGACCCCTCTATAGTGGTTCTCAATTCTATGTCAAGGACTGACAAATGTATATTATTCATATATTATATTATTTTAATTTATTCCCTCCGTATACGTCAACAAATCAACACAAAAATGATTCTAAACCAAATCTATTAGTCTGATTAACCACTTAACTGTACTTTGTTGTGAAACGGTGGTGCACAAAAACAGTATATAGTGACCAGGTGTGAGCTGACGCCAGTATAGGGCTATCCAGAGTGCATGGGCGTAGCTTGAACTTGACCCCAGGGGGTGCGAATGTCTGGGGGGAGCACGTGTGCACAACATAGCCCTGCCTACTAGTTAAAAAAATCCATGATTGTAACACACTGTACACGTGTGACGTGTAGATGTGATATTTTCATGATAACTTTCATTCATCCTAATCGCGGCAAAGTCATTTGAAGTCATAATTGCCCTATAGTCTCTAGTAGTGCTTCAGCAAATTGCCTCTCCCTGGACAGAAATATGTGAACATATTCAGCTACAGGCACGTGCACTGTCCAGACCATGAATGCAACATTTAGGCCTATACTATGGTGAAAGAAATGCAAATTCCCCCCCTTTCCACGCCATACCCAAAAAGGCAGCATTCAGAACTCTCCTGACTTGAACGCAGCATTTTGTGTTGTTGAACACAGCATCTTCAGAAGCTTAAGAGTGGAGTGCGGGGTTGCACCTAAAAAATAGCTGATCTACAAGCCCTCAACGTGTCACAGTGTGACGCGTTGTGAGCTTGTTGTGTCTAAATGTTGTCCTGATGAAGGTCTAATCGACCGAAACGTTGACCCAATAAAGAGCAACATTTTGGCAAGTGTCTGACAGTGTGCAGGACCCTTTCTTTGTTTTTCAAAAGATACCCTTTTTAAGTATGCTCTATTGCCCTACGCACCTGTCACTAGCCTTCTGAGGTGTGCATCGGCAAAAAAAGAGCTTGTTGTGTCTGCCGTGAAACAACAGCTCAAATGAACCAGTATACTGACCTAGTGAACTAGGTCACTTCCCAAAAAGATCTGTTCATTCCGTTCAGTTGCAAATGCAATTTGCTAAAGAGAAACTGTTCACCGTTCGTTGTACCTGATTGCACGAACTGGAAGGCGGGCTCATCCGGTTCACTGAAATGATGGACAGTTCCATCACTACTATATGGAAGTCAGACAAATGCAGACCCGCAGAAAACCACATTTCAGTGTGACTAATTCAGTGATGGAAAAAGTACTCAAATGTATCAATACTGCAACGTAGAAGTACTCTGTTACGAGTAAAAGTCTGAAATTCAAAATTGACTTGAGTAAAAGTACAAAAGCATTGGCATCAAAATGTACTTAACTTACTAAAAGTAAAAGTTCTCATTATGCACAAATGACCCATTTAAAGTTTTTTTTGAAGATCAAAATCTTTTGAAAATAGCAGATCTACCAATGTGTCACATTCTGAAGCTTGTACTGTAGATCGACTATTTTCAAATGGCCGAAATGTACATGTATATAGACAAATATACGGTATAATTGTAGTGGAGTAAAAATACTGTATTTGCCTCTGTGCAGTACTCAAGTAGTAGTAGTAGTAAATTGATTCTTATCATGAAGAGTGATTGGACTTGAGCTGCCTCTGCCAGTGCGAGTGTGTGGCCAATAGTGTGTGAGTGGATATGCTGTTCCACTAAGTCCGGACAAATCCAATTGAGGACGGTCCCTCCCCGAGTGGCAGCAAAGAGAGCAGAAAATGACTTGTCCCTTCCAATCCGTCAGCTTCATATTAACACGGCAAGAGAATTATGGGAGCGCGTCATCCATTTTCAACCTTGATGGCACCATTCATGTCTACAAAAACTAAAAGAATACGCACATCACTTAGTAGAGGTGCTGGGTTGGAAAGAAAAAGAAAAAGAAACCTGCACACTCATCTGCTATCTAATTTGACCACGCTTCGAGCCAAGGTTCATCATCTGGTCAAACTCAAGATGTGAGTCTCTCACTATCCTCGGTCCCAGGCTTACACATCTGCGAAGAGAAAAGCCTGGTCACAACCTAAGGTAGAGACGCAATCGGCGGATGTGTCGGTCCGCCAAAATCTCGCAACTTCCGCCCAAAATAAATGATAGTGTCTACAGCGTAGGTCTTGCCCAGCGTGGTCACTCACCCACTTAAAGAGACACCCACAGGTCACGTCATCAGTCAGTGGGTGGAACAAACACAACATGGTAATCAGGTCAAATAATCAAGAAATATTGGCGATTCCACGCGAATAGAAACTACAGCCTTTCTCGCCCTAGAAGGTTAGCATGCTGAAATACAAGCCAATTGTTCTTAGAGTCCATAAAAAAATGAAAGTTTGAAATGTTGTTTGAAATTACCACCACCACACAGGCATTTTTCTCAGCTGTTGCATGGCTCAGCATGTAATTATGCCTGCCATCAACAGCCCCCAGTCTAGTTGCTATATTTACTAAAAGCAGCACGCACGCACGCACCACGCATGCATGCACGCATGCACAAAGACCAAAGACACATGCCCACAGGCAACCACCCACGCAGAAATACACACTCAGGACACAAACACACACACATTGAACATGCATCCTGTAAATCACACATGGTCCATACAAACACATACCAGTCACTTTACTGTATGGAAGCTTTCAATTACAATCAAAGCAAAGGCAACATATAATTCATCAGCCGTGTTCACCACTCTTCAGCTGGAGTTATGAAGGACTGGGGCATGTGCACACAGGGGACTAGGGAGGGTGCTATTTGTCACTGCACTCATCAATAGACTCTATTATAGAGTGTTGGGCGGGAGGAGTATAGGCGTCCTCCCGGTGGGGGCTCCTCACTGACAGGTGAGGATTCGGTACAGGACACAACAGCGGTGACAACACGGCAATGTGCACGGGGAGGAATTAATTGGCATATTAACGACTAAAATGGGGAGAAAAGGGGGGAGAACAAAGGACAAAGAATGCGTTGCAACAACGCACTGTGATCTTGTAGATACTACTTTTATGTGACTGTTTATATGACAAAGTAGGGCATTCATTAAAAATAACAACACCTGAAATATGGAGATAATAGGTTTCCATGCAGACGGCAGCCAGTCGGAGGTGAGTGTATTAGAGAGTGTGCTACCCTGTGGCATCATGGCTCTGTGTGCTGGAACTTTACTGTGTGATGTGTAATGACAGGCTGTCTGTGCAACCGCTTCCCTGGAGCCTGTGTGTGTGTATGCGTGCATGCGTGCGAGCGTGAGTGTGTGTGCGTACCAAATGTCCCCACAAGCATAGTAGAATATGATTCAGGCTGGGGTTATAGGCTTACGATTTGGGCATGCAGAAGTTTGGTTTAGGGATTAGAGATGGAGTCATGCCTGATTTACACCAATTTGTGTGCTGGCACGACGCACCGAAAAACAGCTGATCTACAAGCTCACAACGCGTCACGCTGTGAGCTTGTGGATCAGCTGTTTTCTGGCTTTAGGCTTAAAAGTGGCCCAATGTCAATGTCCTCACATGAGTAGTAATACTCAAGTACAGTGTGTGTTGTGTGTGTGTGTGTGTGCGTGCGTGCGTGCGTGGGTGCACGTGGGTGCATGTCAAGGACATCCCTGTGACACACATCTTCATAATTTGTCTCGTTAGACTGTGGCATGTAGAGACCAGCTGTCTGAAGCATGCACGCCAGGCGTGTGACATTGACATGATCTGTTAAAACAAGATCGTCTCTGCACAATTCCAACACACTTGTTCGCCATTTTTGTCTTACACCACAATAATAAATAAAAAAACGATGGTACAAAAGCAGTGGGAATAAGGTGAAGGAACCTATTGCTGGCAGATCTACACACTGAGCTTGTACATCTGCTATGAAAGAAAATATTGAATGTGTGAGAACTGCTGGTTTACAAGGAATTTGTAGAATCGGTCTTGGCTCTAAATGGGCCAAGACAGAGTTTTTTTTTTACTGACTATCATGCAGGTTCTGTGTTGTTTGAGTGCTTTTGACGACACAGAAAGCATAATAATAGCAGTAACCAGCCGTCTAAAATCAGCGACTGAAATACAGCTCGCTGCCTGAGGTGGTTGTGTCGTGTTGATGACCACCCAAACGGTGGCTAGCTGTGTTACCATGTCGGTGTGCAGGCTTCACCTCAGTGCTGTAGCACAGGGGAGCCAAACCACAGCGTATACTGTAAACCTTACTGGAGACCTCGCACAGTCACAGCTTCCCAAACCACCGTGCTGTAAAGACTCAGTTTTACTTTAACCCATTAAGATCTGAGGCCGATTATATACAAATGCTAAATCAGTAGTTCTAAAACTTTTTTGTGTGTAGGAATCCAAAATTGTTGTTGATAGATAGATAGATAGATCTATGTTCTAAATCCTGATAATTAATCTAATCTAAAACGACACGGCTGCTTTCTCTGTAGTTGTAATGCCTTACATTAGTTGCACGCTGGTGCCATGAATGATCACTAAACAGCAGATCTACAAGCTCACAACACGTCACACATTTGCGACACACAGTGTGAGCTTGTAGATCTGCTATTTACATCATGCTACCTCAGGCGTGCAACTAAGTATAAACCAGTGTTAACCCATTCTGACCGGGCACCCATTTTGGTGTTGGCACTATGTTATGCTTTAGCTATTGAAAAATAGCAGATCTACAAGCTCATAGCGCGCCACCGAGTGGCGCGCTACGAGCTTGTAGGTCTGCTATTTTTGAAAAATCGAAGAGCGACTGACATTTTTAGAATCTGATCTCAGGTCAGAATGGGTTAATCAGACCAGTGTGTGTCCAGTGGAAACCTCGTATGAATCTGATCTCAGGTCAGAATGGGTTAAAGCTACTGTAAACCGTGATCAGTCACAGCTTCCCACAGCACAAGGTCTGCCATGGCAACCGACGTCCAACACAGTAGAAACCTGCGTTGGAGCATAGACAGCACGGCCCAAAACTAACAATAACAACGTTATGCTTGTCGTGAGCATGTTAGGCAAACACAGTAGTCTACTTTGTTAACGTATTAGACTTTGAGACATTTCCACTTTTGTACAGTACAGTACAACCTCTGGAAACGACTCGAATCATGTGTCTTCTGAAGATGATAATGTGAATTCACGCCGACTGACTGGGATGGTTTACCAGGCTAGGAATCCCCCAGGGCTCTATACTCGTCGTGTTGAGAGCTATATTAGCAGAATGTTCACCTATATTTCCCCAAATGTTCCACCTGAATGGACTATGAATCGGGACACTACTGTTCAAATGGTTAAGAAACACACTAGACTAGAGTGCCCAGAATCCGTTCTAAGAAGATAAGTGTGTGTTCATTCGGTGTGGTCTTGTGGCCTGCAGGGATTCCCATAATGCACTCCTCACCAGTTCAGAAATGGCCGTGAGCTAAAACTATGGTTTAATTAAACTGTAGCTGCTCCATTTTGTTAGTAGGCAACTTGATGGGAATATGATTGTCAAAGGAAGCACTTTCAACCCGTCGTTCCTATTTTAAAGTGTCATTATAGGTAAAATTGTCCAAATGTCTGAATTGCCGAAGGTTATGGAAGGCAGAGACTTGATTACAAATTAATTTGACACAATATTCTGTCAAATTAAATTGTAACCTCTTTCTGTTGCGATGTCTCAGTGACTAACACAACACATGTTAGAATTAATTCAAATCAGAACGCCTCATTCAAAAGGTACAAAGGCTTACACTACATTGACTGACATGACGGAATGAAAATATGTCATTACCGGCAGACGTCAATGGTCTTATGAGACAACATTTAGCCTTCCCGTTTCCATTAAAACTACCTTTCTTCTCTCTGACTCAGACTCTCTCTCTCTCTTTCCCTCTCTACAGCGAGGCGGGCGTGCAAACAGAACATGGTAATAACAGTGGCGGCGATGAAACTAGGTCAATGAAGACACACTGGATACAGAGAGAGAGAGAGAGAGAGGGAGGGAGAGAGAGAGCGAAAGAGACAGACAGACAGACAAACGAGATCTAGAATGGTACAATCATACAGTACAGTACAGTACAGTAGGTCCCCTCAGGTCAGCTCCATTCCACACACATAACACATGACCTGGCCTGTTTTATCCTCCTCCATGACCATCCTGTCTCTCCATGTAGGCCTGACCAAGCCACGCACGCACGCACGCACGCACGCACGCACATGCAGAGGTCTCTTTGCAAGACAATGACAATGATGTGCATTTACATTAACCCCAGAGTGTCCCTATTTGGGGGCGTACATTCTTCAAAAACACCCAGCAGAAATACAATCTCATAACGCGCCGAAACACAACACATTATTAACAAGAGCGTGTAACTAAATAATAACTGTCGGGTTTCCACCCGACAGGGGCGTGATTTTTGGTCATTAAACAAAGAATAAATTAGCCTTCACTAACTAGCTATGGTAACTGTACAGCAAAGTGGGTGGACGTCTCAGTTTGATTCGACAGCTGTTTACAATTTGTTGTAATTAGCTGTTTACAATTAGCATAGTGACTGGTGGGACGACAGCCACAACTTACTGTTCATCATAATAATATCGCTGATGTTCAAACGGAGACATTCATCCCCGGAGGGCGGGCGGGGGGGTGGGTGGCGCTGGGTGGGAGCGTCCAGAGTGACACTGAGCCTGTCATTGTTGGAGCGGGGAGAGTTGACAGAGGGCCAGGAGGACATTTGTTGTATCCAACAAGGCCCGATCATCACACCCCGGGAACAATGGACTGAGTGGAGCCATTGTGTCCCATGCCAGTTCATTGGGTTGACAGATCCTTTGCCGACAGTTCTCGGAAAACCGGGCCGTCCCTGACGGAGAGAGAGAGAGAGTGGCAGTGCTCCTTCCTGGGCATGGGGCGGTGCGTGTGAACTATAGCTGGCCTGGGATTAAAGCAGCACTATGGAACTTTGTCTGTCTGTCTGTCTTTCTAATATCAGCCATCAGTGTGTGACAGAACACGCACGCACGCACACGAAATAAATCATCCGTCTCTCCCTCCAGGTCCATCAATCAGTCTAGCAGGAGGGAGTCCCCCTCATCTCATCTCATCTCTTATCATCTCTTCTCTGTGATATACAGTACAAAGGCTCCATTGCGGCTCAAAAGGAGCATCCAGTTTCCCGGGGCTTGCTGTGCGGGGCGAGTCTAGACACGAAACTGCAGGAGGAGGAATGGAGTCCTGCAACCTGACATGCCTCGTCACTGAAGTCTGAACTGGGTGTGTGTGTGTGTGTGTGTGTGTGTGTGTGTGTGTGTGTGTGTGTGTGTGTGTGTGTGTGTGTGTGTGTGTGTGTGTGTGTGTGTGTGTGTGTATTACTATATATTATTATGAGGGTCAAATGTCTCCACACAAGTACAAATAGTATAATTTGAGAAATCAACACATTGTCTGGGCAATTTCCCAATCGTCCAGATACATGTTATGTTTAAAAGGCACCACAGAGCGACACGTTATGGGCTTGTAGATCTGTTATTGTACACCAGCACGTAACTAAGTATAACTTCTTAGACTTTAGGGTTTGGGTTAAAAGGTGTCAAAATAATTGGTAAAAATGGCATTTAGCTTACAATATTGCTGTGTGTATATGTCCTCACTAGTACTATAGTGCTACAAACAATGTTTGTGCATGTGCATGTGCATGTGCATGTGCATGTGCATGTGTGTGTGTGTGTGTGTGTGTGTGTGTGTGTGCGTGCGTGCATGTGTGTGGTCTCCATATCCTGCGCTGTGCATTGATGCGTCGATGTGATTATAACAGACTTGCAGTGCAGTTGTGTTGCACCTTAGCCCCCCTGTGGTGACTGACATACATGTGAATACTGATGAAAAGTATTCACATTTATTTTATTTATTTTGAAATTTCACTGACACTGAGTTGCAGCAACTCGTTTTCAAGGGGGTACACTTTTGAGATACTTTTACGTGAGTATTTGAGTAGTGTTTGACACTACTACTACTACTACCGGTATAGTTTATACGATTTAATTAAGCCCTACTTTTATTTGAAAATTGCAAATGCAAGTGCAATTTTGTTACCTTTATGAAAATAATTGTGAAACGGTGGCCATTCATAATGAATACTTTTCCATTAGCAGTAAGTATATTTTGATACCATATACCTTTTTGTACTGTACTTTTACTTGTAACCGAGATTTCTACATGGTGGCACTGATAAAAATCTGCATGAGTATTCTTCCATGACTATACAACTGATACGATCTACCACAGCTTCCTCGCATGCATTCACATTTCACACACACACACACACACACACACACACACACACACACACACACACACACACACACACACACACACACACACACACACACACACACACACACACACACACACACACACACCCTTTTCTTCTGTAACACTAACACACGCACACGTGTATCGCCTGCCGCGACCTCGCCCAGTTATGTGCTGTCTTACCGTTACGCGGCCTGGCATGACTGCACTCTCAGGCGCTTCACAGCTGAGCGCGCTCCGTCTGACGTGAACAGCCCCGTGGCCACGGGTGGAAACAACACTGAACCGGTCCTGCACGGGTATACAGGTGCAGCGGGAGTTGGACCACCTGGAACCTCTTATCTCCATATTCTAACTGTTTTTTTCGTGAAATAAAGGGATTGTTCATCTTTTTCTTCTATCAATTAACTCACCCCATGAAGACTTGAATTGGTGGATATTTTGTTTAGTTTTTGTTGCATCCCTATTAGCCAATCATTTGATGACCCCGGCTAGTTGAGCAACTTTAAAAAACCTTTTCAACCGAACCCTATGAGTGTCTCCATAGGGAACCAATGCTGGTCATCAAATTATTGGCTTAGGGAATGTGCACAAAAACACAATATCCATGAATTCAAGTCTTCATGGGGTGAGTAAATTGATAGGGGGTACAGTGTCGGGTACAGTTTTGTACCCGACATGAGACAATACCATTGCCGGTCTCAACCTTATAGAGTATACTGTATATTAATAGAGACGTCACCGGATTTCTCCTCCCATCCACTTGCATTGAGTTGCTCAAAAGCGCATGAGGAGATTTCACTCAGAGTGCATTCTGGGATGGATTGGGCCAAATGGTGAACACGCTGGCAGTGGCCGGTGACTATCATTGCACGCATTCATGTATGAAACAGCGTTCTCAACCCCTACACCTCCGGATTTAACCTTTTAACACAACACTTTAAAAAAAAGAAGGGAATTATGTGGATGCCAGGATGCACTTAGATAGACCCAGCTTGGAAAAACGTCAGACTTGATCCAAGGTTAGACCTATTATGGCTCCCATGTGGACCTTGAACTTGGCTCCCATGTGGAGTCTCAGACTCAGCCTGTGACATCAGTCATTTATGACATCAGTTGTAAATGACATATCTGTGACGGCATGGCCTACTTGTGCACAAGCAGAGAACGCCATGAGGTGTGCTCACCACTGGCATCACCTCTTAACCCATTCTGACCTGAGATCAGATTCATACGAGGTTTCCACCTGGACACACACTGCATGGTCTGATGAACCCATTCCGACCTGAGATCAGATTATAAAAATGTCAGCTCGTAGCTATGAGCTTGTAGATCTGCTATTTTTCAATAGCTAAAGCATAACATGATGCTAACACCAAAATGAGTTCCCGGTCAGAATGGGTTAATTAACCCCCTGATATTTTATATATTGTAATGACGATAACTGATGTTGCCAGAAATGCTGGTCCCTGATTGGGCTACGGTCTTAAACAAGAGAGGACACCGACATACAGCATACATACCCCGACATACATACCCAGTCGATCACAGTACTTGCGATCGACTAAATGTCCATCATAAAGGGTATACAGTACTTGCTGTACATACAGCATGTCCAGGGAGTGTACTTGTACATCAAGCTGCCTCACACTAGACTAGAGAAACATTAGATGACCTCATAGTCAAGACCGGTGTGATATGGGCCACACGGAGACTAATTACTCTCCCTTATTGTCGGTAATGATGCAGCAATGCCAAAAACCCATCCAAAACAAAATGGAACAGAGGTATGTTTGATAGCGTCAGATAGCCAGAGGGGCTATACGGACCACGGTTGTTTCTCGTGACAGAGAGCATGTCTCTCTCTCTCTCTCTTGCTATCCGGCCCACCTGACCACCTGACCCAGTTAGTCAAACACTGCTTTATTTAGTCTCCAAACAGCCAGCCTCCATTATGTCCATGCACTAAACTCACCTCTGGTTTTAAAGCCCCACGACTATACTGCTGGCCTTTGGGACCATGCAGTGTTGAGCCATTAGTGGATAATACAGTGTGCTGCATGTTTTCAGTCACAGGGGTCACCCCATCTCTTTAGCGAACAGAAAATACATGTTCAGGTTGGAACATTTAACCACTTGAGGGTTTACGTGGTTAAATGTCTGAAAGTACACATTAACATGAAGCCGCACAGGCTTCAGAGTAGACGCACCTCCTGCAGTAGACTGGGCTGACATCTGAACCCATTTCACTTGGCGGCAGGGACCCGTTGCGAGTGCATGTCCTTGCAGGTTTTCGACCCTGCGACCTTCCGCATGAAAGGTGTGCGCTCTAACCGCTGCATATAGGGTGACCCACACACATTTACATGACATGAATTTAGACTTTAGACTTGAAATGAAACACTGATGATAGTGCCGTCAAACAAGTCTATGACTATGGAGCTAGCCTATCTATGAAATACGGTTTTATACAATATGTAAAGTCATGCTTCATCGCTCTCTCAGCTACGAGGTAAAATGGATTACAATCAAAATATAGAGGCATTTATCACTCAATTTAACCACAAATAAATATCACTTAGACCGCTTAAGTGGTTAATGCAGCATGAGGCGAGCAGCATCAACATGAGGCCCATTGGAATCAGTCACGCAGGGGAAGACAGAGTCAAAAGCAACCTTTGTGTTTATTTCCATCTCAATGAGACTGTTGTGCACTTAGCCTTTTTCGGATACGATTTTCTCCCTTACTTTTCACTGGCTGAATCAGATTAGGAAAAAAAACAACCTGTCAACTGAGAATTCTGAGAATAGTTCCAAGTAAGCAGGGCTCTTTGTGTGAGTATCCGTGTGTGTGTGTGTGTGTGTGTGTGTGTGTGTGTGTGTGTGTGTGTGTGTGTGTGTGGACATGTCTCTGCGCGTGTGTGTGTGTGTGTGTGTGTGTGTGTGTGTGTGTGTGTGTGTGTGTGTGTGTGTGTGTGTGTGTGTGTGCGTGCGTGTATGCGTGCGTGCATTGTTAGCTCAGAGTTAACTCTGAATTAAAAGTATTCTCTACAGTCTACACAGTGTATCTGTCAAGGAGGGGCAGTGTTGTGTCAAGAGATTACCTTACTGTGGTCATATGTCTAATACAGACACTATAGCTATAAGATCTATGGTGGAAAATGGTGAAAGTAAAGAAGCACTTTATTACTTAACAAACCATATTGTTGACCGGAGCCTGACAGGGCTCTATACTAGTGTATTTTCTGCTTTCATTTTATATTAAATATCTTTGCTGAAAATGGCCGATCATCAAGCTCACGTTGATCTGCTATTTTCTGCAAAAGTCTTGACCGGGTACTGTAAGTACCAATACTGCAATGTAAAAATACTCTGTTCTCTATTAAAAAACATACTTTAGTGAAAGTACAAAAGTAATGGCATCAAAATACGATACAATGGTAGCCTACAAGGGCTAATTCAATGGTTTTGGAACTGAAATTTAGACATTTCAAGGCAAATTTCATTGCCAAAATAGCAGATCTAATAAGCTCAGAATGTGTCACATTCATTCACAACGCATTGTGAGCTTGTAGATCAGCTATTTTCCAAATTTCAATCGCTTATTATTGCAAAGATTATTGCTATTTTCTAAATCTCAAGGCACACCTGGACTTAGAGTTACAGACAGAGTTAGGGTTCATGGCCAGTGTCACAGCATGGTGTCACGCAAGCAGCGGAGTTGTTCAAAGAACGAAAGTGTGCTGGTGTGAGACACATGACCTGCCACCTGCCGCTGGCTGACACGGTGACCTTTGACCCCAGTGGGGAAATAGCCTACATTCCTGCACGCATGAACTCAGACAGGACAGCAAGGACAGCAGGCTACCATGAGTCCCAAACTGTGTGCAGAGGAACACTGGTCTGCCGGGAAATTATACACTTTACTGTGGACAGGGGGGGGGGAAGAGAGAGAGAGAGAGAGAGACAGAGAGAGAGAGAGAGAGAGAGAGAGAGAGAGACAGAGATGCAGGGAGAGTGAACATGCTAGCTTCCTGTTGTTGAGTATCTTGTCTATAGCAGTGCCGACTGGCCTGTGTGACATCTCTGCTGTGACACAGAGGTCAACAGAACACGCCCTCATTTAGCCATCATTTAGAATGATAACCCTCTCACCTCAAGAGGCCGATATACATCCATATACGCCCTCTCACCTCAAGAGAAACTGATCAATACACTCATATCACCCCAGAGACTGATCCATATACACCCTCATGTGTATACATACATTTTACAAGATTTACAAGCTCACAACGCATCACATTGTGACCCGCTGTGAGCTTGTAGATCGGCTATTTACACCACTTCCTCTTGTGGGTCTCGAGCTAAAAGGTTAGGGAACCACTGGCCTATCACCTCAGAGATACTGTCTGATAGGCTACTACTATACTACTAATACTGATATCACATCTATGCATTTCTAAAAGAGACATCATTATTATCATCATCATCATCATAATAATACGTTACGGTTTTAAATGCCAAGGACACTGTAGCTATGATCAGCACCAATAAGATCACTTGAATTCACTTCATACCAAAACCAAAGCAAACGCTGCTGAAAATAGGCTATTACTAATACACTGTGAAATGCATGGAAATAATTATTCCTAATTACACACTCACAGGGTGATTACATAAATGGCGTTGAGATTTCAGGCAAAGTAAGCAAGTGGTATAGGGATTGGCATCTCAAACCCTTTCTGGATAATTTCTGTTAATGTTTTATTTTATTTGAATGTAGCCTATTATCATTAACCCATTCTGAACGGGAACTCATTTTGGTGTTTAGCATCACGTTATGCTTTAGCTATTGAAAGATAGCAGATCTACAAGCTCGTAGCGCGCCACCGAGTGGCGTGCTACGAGCTTGTAGGTCTGCTATTTTTTGAAAAATCGAAGAACGACTGACATTTTTAGAATCTGATCTCAGGTCAGAATGGGTTAATCAGACCAGTGTGTGTCCAGTGGAAACCTCGTATGAATCTGATCTCAGGTCAGAATGGGTTAAAATCTTAGCGTTTTGGGGCACCAATCAGGCCTAATGAATATTGTAATGCCCGACGACCTTTGCTGCATGTCCTCTCTCTGTTTCTTGTCACTGTGGCCCGCAGGTTGAGAATCACATGGCATATAGGACCCCCCTGGGCTTGGGGGCTCTTGGGGTATAGTCGAGGGGACCACTGGGTCAGGGCGTTCCACAGATTCATTCCTGCAGCGCTGAATGCCCTGTGGCCTGGAGGGACATAGTGGAAGTAGGAGGGACACAGAAATAGCCACTCTGCAGGCTCACAGGGCATCGTGCTGTGACAGCATTGTGAGCGTTTACAGTATATCAGTTCAAGATGTGAACTTGTAGATCTGCTGTCTGTCGGCAAAACAACTCTTGCTTCTGATTCCGTGTCTGACACACTGTGAGATAATCACAATTATTTTCCATAATCGTTTTCTAAATAGTTAAAATAGCGAGCTAAAATAACGAGCTTGTAGATCAGCTATTTCCACTATAAATGTGATTTTTTTCCCATTGTTTTCAGTTTTTCTGTGTTTGTGTTAACACAAACATTGGCTTGTGATTGGCTGATCACTCCATATAGCGATGATTTGATTGGCTGAGCAAAGTACATAGTGAAAGTGAGGGCAGAAAAGTGAAAACGCCAAAAGTGATTGGCCAGAATGACTTTTGTGATGATTTGATTGGCTGAGCACGGAATGTGATGTATGAGAGCACCCGTCACTTCACAAGAGTGTGATTTTTTTTGTATAAAGTTATTAAATCAGTCAGTAATTTATTTTAATATCTTCCTGAGGCCTATTTGTCAAATCTGCCATGTGCAAGCCAAACAGAAATGTAATTTCTATTCATTATGCTCTAGTATTCAATGACAAAAACTCAATCAAATCGTTAATGGTAATTATCTGTCATGTACAGTTTCATAATCATGACAGTCCTACTCGTTTTGGCATTTCACACAATGCTGAAATCTCAGAGACGTTGCAACACTCCCTGCTAAATGACCAAGTTTAAACATTTCGTCAGAAAATAGGCCAGGAGCAATTTGCATCCAGCAGCGAAATGAAAGCAAGGGACTGAATATTCATTGCAAAACAAAACAGAAAGCTTCTACATAAATAAAGTCTCCTACTGCAACTAATCCAACACGCTAATTAGAACTGAAAAAACAAAACAAAACAAAAACTGTATTGCTGCTGCTGGAATAGTTTTTAGATATTTCATATTCATTTTTATCAGACCCTTCCAGATTTCTTTGAGACATTTTGGAAACGGGAGGTTGGGGCAGCTATACGCAACATGACAGTTGCAGAACGACACTTCCGCTTTTTGGCAAGGCACTGCTGGGTGTCCTCCTCAGCCACAGCAGTCCGAGGTGCAGCAGCCTGCTGATGCCGTTTGGCAAGTCGCCTCGGTGTCACTTGCCTGGTCTTGCCTGTTCCCAAAGGCACTTGGCCTCTGGCTCTGGCCCCTAAGGCTTGCATTCTGTATGTACAATCTGGGGTCGTTGTGGCATTAAACATTCAAGTAGTGAAATATTCCCTCCGTATGGCCGTTCGACATTTATGACGGTGGTTTCAGCGCTCTCTGGTGGACACAGAGGTGGAGTGCGGGAATACAGGTGTTCCTTCAGAGCATTCAGACGATTGAAATTCTTGCCACATTGCTTGCAGTGGAAGGGCCTTTCTCCAGTGTGGATACGTTGGTGTCTCTTAAGATCACCTAAATCATTGAAGCTCTTGTCGCACTGTTTACAACAGAAGGGTTTTTCTCCAGAGTGAACGCGCCGGTGTCTCTTCAGAGCTCCTATCTGACTGAAACCCTTGTCACATTGCTGGCAGCGGAAGGGCTTTTCTCCAGTGTGGACGAGCTGGTGCGTCTTTAGGTTGACCAGCTGGCTGAAACTCTTGTCGCACTGATCGCAGTGGAACGGTCTTTCCTGGGTGTGAATTAGCTGGTGTGTCTTCAGGTGACTCATCCGACCAAAGCTCTTTTCACAGTGCTGACAGCGGAAGGGTTTTTCTCCAGTGTTAATGTGCTCGTGTCTCTTCAGATTACTCAGCCGGTTGAAACTCTTGCCGCACTGTTTGCAGACGTGGGGTTTCTTTCCTGTGCGCGTCGGCGGAGGCGTCTTCACTTCCGTCCGAGTCTCGATAAACTGTTGATTGTTGTGAGATCTTGGTTCATCTGTGACGGGTCCCACTTTCTGGACGGTTCCAGCACCGCTGGTTGGCTGACCGGCTGCCGGGGTGACACGTCCTTTCGAAGGGTGCGTCTTTGCTTCTTCTATCGCGGCAAACTGTTGATGGCTGTAAGATCTCGGTTCATCCGTGGGTGCTTCTTGTTCCTGGCTGGTTACGGTGCTCCTGATTTGCCGACAGGCCGCCGAGGGGATCTGATCGTTCCTTAACATTTGGCAGTAGAGGTCGTTGTGACTCTTCTTCACATGTCTGTGGAGGAAGACCTGTGAAGCGAAGGCATATGCGCACTCAGAACAGGAGAAGACCTTAGTCTGGGGAGACTGTGGCCTCGCTCGGTCCAGGAGGGCTGCTTCAGAACAGAAGATCTGAGTCTGGGGAGACTGTGGTGTCACTCCGTCCAGGAGGGCTGCATCAGAACAAGAGAAGATCTGGGTCTGGGGAGACTGTGGCCTCGCTCCGTCCAGGAGGGCTGCTTCAGAACAGAAGACCTGAGTCTGGGGAGACTGTGGGGTCACTCCGTCCAGGAGGGCTGCTTCAGAACAGAAGATCTGGGTCTGGGGAGACTGTGGTGTCACTCCGTCCAGGAGGGCTGCATCAGAACAAGAGAAGATCTGGGTCTGGGGAGACTGTGGCCTCGCTCTGTCCAGGAGGGCTGCTTCATCGTAACCCTGCTTCATCGTCAAAGCTGGTTGCAGTAAGTGACGGGATGAAGTGATTGGAGGGAGGTCTTGGATCTTGGAAGCTTTATTCAATGCGCGCTCTCTCCGCCTTGTTCTCTGTATCTCTATGTCTCCCAAAGCAAACTATCTTACTCTCACACTCTGAAGGCACTTTGATCCTGGCTGGTACTGCGCCTGCCCTTTATACTGTCCAATAGAGTTTGCCCATGTCATTTTTGTGACGTCGCGACGCCTGATATGGCTGAATATGGAGACCTGGGTTGACCATTATGTCAAAATACAGTGTCCAATTGGAACCACCTACTGTAAGCCGGCTCCTTTCCAAGTCAACTGAGCAGCGACGTCTCAAGGGAGAAACGTCTGAGAATTTATTTTGGCCACTTGTATCTGCCTTATTCTTTCGGTCATGACCCACACTCCATGATCATAGGTGAGACCATGGTGATAATGTGGCTGATTCACTTCATGGCCATATAGGTGAGACCATGGTGATCTATATTATAGATCACCATGGTCTCACATATTATAGATTCTATAATATGGCTGATTCTCTCTAACTATATGTAGATATACCATACTGCCTTCAATACTACGTTGCACCGCCTATCGGCTAACATGCTGACATCACTATGAGTCTGATGCGATTCAATTTGATGTCACAATGAGTCATTGGGTTTGTATAGGATTATGGCTGAGTTGTGACTGGTTTGTTTATGGTTATGTTATCATAGTGATGTGGACGTTTTTTCATGGCTGACTCAGTCAACATCAACATCAACATCGACCGACATCAACATCGATCGACAGACATCGATCGATCGACATGGATATATGGAAAAAGAGAGAGATAATTTACTATAAAAAAATCTTTTCGTCAATAACAATTCCATCATTCAGAGCAACAGATCCATTTTAGTGTGTGTATGAGTGGAAGATTGTATAATTGGACACAGCAGCAGGTGTAATGCAATCTTGTTTGGGGGAAATCTATTTCATAACAACAAGTCTTCCAGTCATTGGCATTTTGAAGCCTATATAATTTACGACCCACGTGTGTTTCTAATCTGTGGAGAGAAACGTTTCCATTCAGGGCATCACGGAACATGTGAGATCCCGTAAGTAACGACCCTGCACGACAGCATGGCTGGGCTGTTAGCATTATTGTGACTCATGTTAGTGACTACTGTGTCTGTTGTTAGTGAGTAGGAGTGATGTATTTAAA